>NC_092208.1:52122274-52169439 GCF_043381705.1 Parasteatoda tepidariorum
TCCCTACGCAGACTGATCCAAGTGGTCACCCACCCGCACACTGACCATAGCCAGTGATGCTTGACTTCGGTGATCTGCTGGGAACCGTGTCTTAACGATCAGTCCAGTGCGGGACGAATGAATTCTGAAAACGTGAAATAGAAAAATGTGAAAAGTACGTTTTTACATAATATGTGGCGAAAATCGACATTCCTTTTCATAAATCTCTTTTTCGAAAAAGGAAAATAAGGCACTTTTTAAAAACACTTATTAAGAAAAGCACCTTTAAGGGCCTTTAAAAAATGAAAATCGAAAATAAGCACCTTTAAGCACTTTTCAAAAACGCTACGCACCATGTTTTATACCTTAGTCACTCAAATCAAGATAAAAAAAATTGTCAAAATTCTAGATAGTATTTAAGTCCATCCCCTTTCACCCCCCTATCCTTTTAGAGACGCACATGTATGTAAAACAGAAGAACATAGAAAGAAATTAGACCGACAGATGCTAATTTGTCAATTTACTGCAGTAAGTAAAAAAATTTCAGAATAATTATATAAATTGGCTATAAATATTTCAAAGGTTTATAAAGGATAAACATTTGCTTTTATTTTCTTAAGTGTTCTTTTCAATAACATTTTGTTTCCATCAATGAATGTTAAGTAATAATTTTCAATTCTTAGGAAAATATTTTTATTTTTAATCAATTGATATTTATTTAATATGATTGATTACTCTTAAAATAGTTTAAAATAGAAATTTATTCGTAAAAAAAGGTTTGGATTAAATCTTATGAAAGTAATCCAAAAAAATTTTTAAAAACTAATCTAAGATTTATTACTGAGTTAATTTATTTATTTTTCATCATGATTTTTTCCGTCTTTTGGCTCATTTTAAATTTATTATTTTAAGGCAAGGATTATATATACACAATTATTTAGATCATAAAAAATTTTGATTCTTATTTTTAACTTATAAAAATGAAAGAAAAAACAATAAATCGAATAAAACTAATAAGGAATCGACTATCCTCATATCTTCACAACCTCCTCTGATCACTTTGAAGGTAGAAAACAGCAACGCTCTTTTTTGCCTTCTGATCGTGACGTCACAAACAAGCTCCCCGGCCTTGGCCGAGGACGGGCTGACGGGCGGTTTTTCGAGCCCTGGAAAAACTTGTCACATTGTTGCCACTCAATGAAAACAAATTTCTTAAAATTCCTTCCAATTAATTTGAACCTTTAACTGTTAAATGTAATAGGTTTTAGTCTTAAAAAATGATTTTTATTTTATTTTGTTCTTCCTTTTATAGAATAATCCATGAAATATAATTGTTTAGCTGTTCTCCCGTTATTAGGTTCTAAAAAATCATATTAAGTATTTTTATAAAATATTCTGCATTGTTTTAATTTCTGAATATCTTAAAAAAACTATAAACGTAGTATATGTAACGAATATTAACTTAATTTTTCGCTATTGCATGGAAATAATATTTTAATAATATATTCTGTATTATTACATAATATTTTAAAACATATTTTAAAAAGATATTTTGTATTATTCTATTTTCTAAATAAAATAAAAAACTGATTATAATTCGCGTGAGTTTAACAATTGCTTATTGGATCTCTCGTTATGAGATTGAAAAAAATCCTATTGAATATTTTAATTAAATAGTCCACATTATATTTT
Source organism: Parasteatoda tepidariorum (assembly GCF_043381705.1). Lineage (NCBI taxonomy): Eukaryota > Metazoa > Arthropoda > Arachnida > Araneae > Theridiidae > Parasteatoda > Parasteatoda tepidariorum. The sequence goes on from NC_092208.1 coordinate 52,123,946, forward strand.
CCGAGTAACAAAACTATTAATATCGACGTATATAAAATTATTTAGCTGGTTCCAACTTCCTGTTTTTTGATTACAAAAAGAATTATAGTTAATATTTCAGTAACATATTCTGTATTTTTTTAGTGTCTTAAAACAAAAAATTATTCATTTTTAAAATACCTTTTTAAAGTTATTTTGTTATAATAGTAATAACTTTTACAAAGCAATGTATTCAGGTTAAAATACTTAGTGAAAATTGATAAATAAAACTATTAATTTCAGCTATGATTTCCAACTAACGACTGATAATTTGAAATAATTTCAGTTTATGAACATTTTACTCTATTCTTAATGTGATGATCTTTCTCACTTTTAATCAGAACTCACAACTTTCGACAACAGTGTTGTTTGAATTTAAACCGTTCCTACAAAGTGATTTTCATTTTGCATAGCACAAAAATTTGTTTCTGTACTAAACCACTAACGTCGTAGAAAAATTGCACATTTTATATATTTCAATCATTAAATAAATATTGGGGATTTTCTAATAACACTTTTAATCTAAAAATTTCAAAATACAAAGATTTATAAGAATGTAGCTTACATCAAATATATTGTACTGTTGCGAAAAATATTCGGTGAATGTTTGAAAATCGGAATAGTCTGTTTTTTTTTTTACCTGGAGAAAATTACAGTTAAAAGTATTAGCTCTATAAAAATGAAATGATTGCTCTATACTTATCACTGTATATTGAGTGGTTATTTTCGAGAACAATTTCCATTTGAATTCATTTTATTTAGAATAAAGCTCCGACTCTAAAAGAATTTTATAAATTCTATATAAAATCCTATTTTTAGTTTCAAATTATTCTGCAAAACTGTTATGTTTGTATAGTTTAGGGTATATCAGTGAAGGAAAATATTAAATATATGAACTTTTAAATTTATGTATTTGCATGTATTAAAGAATATAAGCTTCTTTGCTAAGCAAAATGGAAATAATGATAAACGAACATTTTGCGTTTTGAGTCATTTCCACGTTATTGATTAAGTTTCAAACATCAAATAATTTATGAAAATTTATATCCAATATTTAGCTATTCAAAGAGTGTAGGACCCAGTAATTCGTCAGATTATTTACTGACACATATTTATTATTAGTTATACTTTCCCTTTAGATCAAAATAAAGTATTTCCGACGATACATACTTTAGTTATAAAATATATTTCCGAACACTAACTTTTTCCCGCATTTAAATCTAAAATTAAAGGGTACACTGCTTGAAATTTCTCGGGAAAAAAAGCGTAAATAAAGTATTTAATTGTTATTTTACCTTATTCAAACAAAACAGTCAAATTACCATAAATAAGATGGTAATGAATTAGTTAACTGTTAGAAAAACCACTTATTAACTGCTTTCACCTAATACAGTTTAACAGCCAGAATTTTATCTCATCAACTAAGCATCGACAGCAATGAAACATCATGGCATGCTTGTGTTCTATTTTAATCATACACAAGAGTGCAATTTGTAAAATGTGATCGATATAGCTTAGTCAGAAGATCGATAATTTTAATTTCACTATTTGTTTTTTTTAGCTACATCTTCTATTCGCTTTCAAGTCATGGGTGCTGAGTTATTGACAATGCCAACTTTCAAAAGGTACCTCATGATTGAATCAAGTTAGCATGTGTTATATACCAGTGAATTGATGTTTAATTTTCGTAGTGGTAGTTACGCCACAATACTCCCCCACCAGAATTTTATCAGAGATAGAATTCGATGAACGGTTTCCACTTAGTTCCTGTACTTGTGAAAGACCGGGAGAGCTGGAATTAAGATCACCGGGTTTTTGAGTGAGTGCTGAATGTGAGAGATGTATTAACTTCACAGACGTGGTCGCTACTGTGTTGCCTTTAGCAGTCGAGTGTATGCTGGCCGACGTTGTGTGTATGTTCGAGACGAGACTGAGTAGCAACAGAGTGAGGAGGTGGATGATGACGCTATCACAAGTAGCAAGTCAACTGTTCAATGTAGATCATCCATCGAAGTAGGCGTTACTGTCAAGAGATTGCGAAGTCAGCGTTACTGCGCGTACAAATCACGTCCGGAGGTCACCAATGTGGGGGGCTGAGTTATCAACAATGCCAACCTTCATCTATCAAAAGGTACCTCATGATTCAAAACTTGAACTTGAACTGGTGTTTCTTACGGAGTGCCTGTCCGCGAAGAGGACAATTGACTCTTTCATATGAGCTTGAGCCTGTGGGCGCCTGTAATGTTGACAATGGAAAGATGGGTAGAGTGGCGAGCGAAAGCGCAGAAGCGGTAGTCACAAATCAGTTTATACTAATAGTGAAAGGACCTAAAATATAGTGGGGATGTATACAATTCCTTCAGGGGAGTTTTTTACTGATATGGCAGATGTGGGGAAAAAATAAATTTACGATGCGAAGAAAGTTGCAATATAAAAGTTAGGTATAAGCTAGGGGTTGCATGCTTGCGAGTCGGGGATCACCCTTCTGGTCATTTCCCCTCTCGGCGAGTATCCATATATGTAAAAAAGGGGGCCACTATTTATAGTACCTTGATGGTATGCAATCTGAGAGCAGGAATGCAGTTATAGGATTGTGGTTCTTCATATCCATAATTAGTTCTTTATTTAGCAGGGTGTTAAGACCCCCTGGGTCTTTGTTTTTTGACTTGCTATAAAAACTAGCATTTAATCTGTTTAGAAAATTCATGATTGGGTCTATTTTTAAGTCATTTTTAATGTTAATACTTGGTAAATAGCGAGGCGCACCAGTGACGCGTCTCAATATTTTGTTTTGTTCTATTTCAAGTTTATTTATCTGGGTATTGTTAATTATATTACCCCAGGCGGGGCATGCATAAGTAAGGATAGTCCTTAGACATTGTAAATATAGCGAGCGTTTTAGGTCTATCGGGAGAGATGAATTTGCATTAAGAATAGGTTTGAGGCAGTTGTATGCTGCATAGGTTTTATTTATAATATTTTGTACGTGGAGGTTACACGTGAGTTTATCCTTAAAGGCTACACCTAGGTTGGTGGCCTTATTAGTGATTGGGATTTTATCATTAAAGAGTATAACGTCGCTGTTTATTTTTTGTGCCTTTTTTTTCTCCTAATAATCATTAGTTGAGATTTATCAATATTAATCGCTATTTTATTGTTGCGACACCATTGTTCAATTGGTGGCATTTGTTCGTTAAGATTTTTAACTGCCTGATCTGGTCTTAATGATCTCATGGCAATCGCTGTGTCATCAGCGTAGAAAGCAATAAAATAATTATGATTACTATAGTTAATAGGGAAATCGCTAGTGAAGATTAAATAAAATACCGGTCCAAGGATGCTTCCGTGAGGTACGCCGGCTCGTATTAATCTCTTATTTGATAGCTCGCCATTGAGTTTAATCTGAAAGGTTCTTTTGGTTAAATATGAGTTAGGAATTTTAATAAAATCAAAACGTAAATTTTGATTTATTAATTTAACAATTAATGCTTCATGCCAGACGCGGTCAAATGCTTTGGCCACGTCTAGCATGAGTAGGGCAGTAGATTCATTTTTAAAGATACCATCACTGGCAAAGTCTATTAGCCTGACTAGCTGTTAAGTAGTTTACCAAGTTAAGTAGTCTAAAATTTTACCAAGGGTGGGGAGGAGACTTATTGGTCTGAAGTTCTCTGGGTTCCTAGAATCTTTATTAGGTTTAGCAAATAAAATAACTACTGCATTTTTCCATGCAGTGGGAAAGTATGAGTAAATTAAACAAGCTTTAAAGATATTAATGATGTCGTTAAATTTATTAGCAGGGAGATTCTCAACCATTTTGTTATTAATATTGTCCTGCCCTGGTGCTTTTATATTATTTAATTTCTTAATATTATATTTTAATTCATCTAAGGTGACATTATTAAGAGTATTAGAACTATTATTATTAGGAGTTTAGGTAATCATTATATTTAGAAATGATTTGAATATCATTAGAGTGGTTCGATGGCTCGGTATTAAGAGTAAACTGCTTTTCAATGGTATCAGCAAAAATTCTCAGTTTATCATCATTGCTATAAATGTTATTGCCGTTGTAGACAATAGGTTTGTTGGGTGTTTAGATAGTCTTTAATGATTTGCTCATTCTCCAGAATTACTGATCATTAGACGGCGGATAATATGCAATTGCATACGTGCATATGCAATTGCATATTTTAGCACTTTTTGCCATTTGTGCATATAAATGCATAAAAAGGTATATTTGCTCTTATAAATGCATATTTTCAGCATTTTATTTTTTTTCCTCCTAAAACCATATCACTATTCTTTTTATGTTAGCATAAGGAATGCTTTAAATTTTGTTTTGTCGTTCTTTATCACCTGAAAGGGTCAGCTGGATTGATGTTGCTGGGGGTGATTGCAATGACGTGAAAAAGATGTAGAAATGAGGTGTGTGTCGGGAAGGGGGAACAAAGGGCCCACCCAAACAGACATTCGTTATAGAAACCTCAGAAAGGGATGGTCAGATATTCTATGAAGGGATGTCTTTTCCTGGAATAAATAATTGTCAATCTGTGTGGGGAAAATAAGGCTTCTGTGGTAGGTAGAAAATGACCTTCCTTTCCTGTGATTGATTAGTTAAAAGGTGGAGTAAATACATTTTCGGAGAGAACTGCTATTCTAACATATTTCGATAGTTCATCCGGTAGATAGATAGTTTCGACATCCATCAGTTGAATACGTAGTTAGTGAAGCTTCGAACGGGATTTTTGCTGAATTTTATAATATGCCAAAAATTAAGTCAACTAAATCAAATTTAATGAAGGCATGGATTTCGGACTATGGGAAGGACTTTACTACCGATGGGGAAATAGTACTTTGTGTGATCTGTCAAAAACACATTTCCTGTGAAAAAAAGTACCAAATCGATCAACATATAAAGACCCGCGAAGAAAAAGCAGAATACAAAAGGATTTGTTCAAAATTTATTAACTATTCCTATTCAAGCAGCTAAAACGGAAAGTGATTTTTCTAGTGATTTATGCAAAGCCTTAGTAAGCAGCAATATTCCTTTGAAAAAGTTAAATAATCCAAACTTAAGACAGTTTTTAAAAAAATATTGTACCAATCAGATCATTCCCGATGAATCGACTTTAAGAAAGAACTACCTTCAACCGATATATAACGAAGTACTGGATGATATTCGACGAGATATTGGAGATGGCCCTATATGGATTGAAGTCGATGAGACGACAGATAAGTGCGGTCGCTATATTGCTCATTTTATTTGTGGAAAAATGGATAATATTCCTACTCGACCACATCTTCTAGCAAGCAAAGCCCTTGAAAAAGTCAATCATTCAACCATAGCAAGGTTTGTCAATGATTCTATTGATAGGAAAAAGGTAGTAAATCTTACCTTGTAAAGGCGATGAGTTCGATGAATGGCTGAAAATAAGTTCTTTGAAATTGATTAATTTGTGAATGAGTCAAACTAGCATCATTGAAGAATCATCATTTTAAGCGATATAGAAATTTAATGATGCATTGTGACAAAACATTTTTACAAGCAGTGAGGAAGGAAAAGAATTCTCCCTCAGTTGACGATACACAAAGAGAAAGTGAGAACTGAAAATCAAAGAGTAATAAAACATAAAAATATAACATTAGTATTGAATTAATATTTAGACCTTGAAAAACATGCGATGAGAGTCACATGACTTAAAAGTTTCGTGACTTAATTTCGTGACATGACTTAAAAGTAAGTGATGCCGCTCCGTATATGGTCAAATCTGCAGCAGCACTGGAAATTTTTTATCCCAGAATGCTTCATATTACATGTTTGGCTCATGCTGTTCACAGACTGGCTGAGACTGTTCGAAAAGTATTCTCCTCTGTGAATGATTTAATTTCTAGTATCAAGAAAGTTTTTCTCAAGGCACCTGTGCGCATAAAATTGTATAAAGAAATGTATCCTGATTTGTCCTTACCTCCACAGCCTGTGATAACTAGGTGGGGTACATGGATTGAAGCTGCACGTTTTTACGCTAATAATTTTGATGCAATAAAGTCAGTTGTAGATGCAATTGACAGTTCCTTTACTTCTTCAGTTTACGTCACAAAAGAATTACTACAGGATATCTCTTTGCAGAAGGACTTGGCCATAATTGACACTCACTTTTCTTTCTTAAGTGGAGCAATAACAAATCTCGAAACACGAGGTCTTCCCCTGGCTGAGGCCATATCCGAAATTGAAAAAATTCAACAGTGCATCAATGCTCTTCCAGACTCAGTTGGGAAGAAAGTAAAAGAAAAATGGTGTTTCGTTCAAAACAAAAATTCGGATTTTGCAGCAGTGAAATGATTTTCTTAATGGAGACGGAACTGAACTTCCAGAGAAAGAAAAACCAATGAGTACGAAATTATACAAGTTTTGTCCAATAACATCGGTTGACGTGGAGAGGTCATTTTCTGCTTTCAAAATGATCTTTGATGACCGACGACATCAATTCACCCTTGAAAATTTGGAAAAACACTTAGTTGTGTATTGCAACAAAAATTATTCAGTTTAATAAAATCTTTCCGGAAAATGCGATGATTTTTCTTCTCTCATTTATCATACTTCAGTTTTAGGCTTTTTCTTCAGAAATGTGTAGATTCAAGTAGGAAATATTTTGATTTTCTTCCTTTTAACAAAAAAATGTTTTACTTGTGTTTGTTGGAAAAAGTAAGTAGTAGTATTTAAATGAGTTGAACTTTTAATTTCTATTTTAAATGCATATTTCTAGGTTTAAGAGCATATATTCAAGTTTTTTAGTGCATATCTGCATGCATATTTTGTCTGTTTTTTAGTACATATAATCCGCTGTCCACTGATCATTGATGTTTAGTTTTGCTACTTTCTCGTTCCAGCAATCATTCCTGTGTTTACTACACAGCTCTTTGATCTTTTTAATGAGTCTATTAAACTCTGTTTTATCTTGCGGATTCCTATATTTTTGCCACTGTTTTCTAATATGATTTTTATAACCAATGATCTCCTTAATATTTCTGGGTAATTTTTGGTAGTTATCATCAGAATAAATATCGGTTGAGGCGTCCTCTATGGCATTTTGAATATCAGATGTGACTCTATTTATGTTGGTATCAATATCATCCATAGTGGTGGGTTGAGTATATTCATCTTGTAGTACTAGGGCAGGGATGGCGAACCAATGGCACGCGTGCCATTTATGGCACGCGACACAATATTTTGGGCACTCCACCGATCACAATTGTTGTTACACTATGAATTGTTATTACACAAATTTTATTACGCTATGAAGCATATGTAAAAATTAAATTAAAATTCCCAAAAAACAAACAAAAGAATAAACAATTATTAATAAAAAAATTAAAAATTAATACTAAAAAAACAATTAATAACCGTAAAAAACAAGCTAACAATAAATAACAAGCAGAAAAATCAACAGTCCTGCTTAAACTAACATCTTACAACCTAAAATAACTTATTGGTCATTTAATCTGCAACAACTACTGATGTTACCTTAAGTTGAATTGCGTGTATAACTGAGACATTGCAAAATGTATATTTTTTCAATGTAAATAAAGAGTTTTGAGTTGATAGTATTTAGTATTATTATTTTCCCAATAATCACGAAGTAAAAATTATTTGACGGCACGTCTATGACCTCATTAAGCAATTTTTTTTAGAGAAAATGGCACGTTGGTGCATAAAGGTTCGCCACCCCTGTACTAGGGTATTGGGTATTGTAATAGAGATCCCAGTTTATGCTTTTTTATGTACAATAGAGTTAAAGTACTAGAGTATAAGTACAATAGAGTACATGATTCAATCAAGTTAGCATGTCTTATATACCTGTGAATTGATGTTTAATTTCGTAGTGGTAGTTACGCCACAAAGTGAATGTAATGTATGTCATTATGTGTCATTGTAGTGGCCACTGTATAAAGCTACCTAACTCCCTCTGAACTGGGGCTTTACAAATATGGTCGTTAGAACATCTTACTACGAATACGGAGGTTCGAATCTTCCTTGGTTCGAATCTTGCCAGCAACCAACGAGCACCTCACATTTCACCATTAACGTCAGTTTCGAAGATTATACATTTTGTCCAAAAATGAGTAAATGCTGTTTCAATGTTGAATACATAAGGGTTACAAATTTTACAACTTTTTTGTTTCTGAGCTATTTTGATAAAATTTTGCTCAATTTTGAGAAATCCTTTTTAACAGTGTAAGAAAATGCTTTGATTTGCACTTTGATTTTCATGACTTTATAAAATCTTTGCATGTACGAATTTTCAACAAAATAGGGTAATCAATGTTTTATTTGAAAATATCTTACCCTAGATTTATTTTCATTATTTCCCTACTGCTAAAAATTTAAAGAAGAAGTTTTAACAACATAAAAATTTTAAGCTTAATGTATTTAACCACATAAAAAGTTTTTAAACTAAACTTAGTCTAACGTTTTTGCATTATTTATTTCGTTTTCTATTAATCATGTTATCCACTTATCGAAAAAGCACGCATCATCGAGATGATAGCTAAGCCACGTTAAAAAAAAGTTTGTGTTTAAAAGAAAATTGGATATTTTAATATATTATACTTTTCTATGTTAAAAGAGTAAAGATTATCGGCAGGAATTTAAATCAAATATGCATACGTGTATGTTTAGAAATGGAATTTGTTAGAATGAATTCAATACGTAGAATTTGTCTGATAAATTCTTTATTGTTCCCATGAATGATAGAGAATTCATTGAATTGAGAACAAAATACTGTTCGTTTGAAATTTCGTACATTTTAGTCAATCAGTGATTGATAATTTGGAAATTTTAAATTGTAGTCTCGATATTCTTCAAAATTTTCGTTCTTCCCTATTCTTAAAATCACAAAAGCCATAAATAGGCGAATCTTCAACAAAATTAAATAACCCTTGGGAAATTTATTTTATTCATACATTACTGCCTAAAAATAAGAGATGAAATAGCGTAAATTTTTATAAATCAGAGCAATTTATAACTTTTAAAGCAAATAAAAAGTTGAATATCAATCTGAATGTTAAAACCAAAAATAAGCTTCACATTATTGCATTTTTCCAAAATCCATTAAAAACTACTTTTTCTGATTCCTTTTATTTCGTTTTCTTTTAATCATGTTATCCACTTATCGAAACAGCACGCATCATCGAGTATTTTTCGGCAAAAGAGCTCTTCATATACGCTTTAATGATTGCATAGAAAATATATTTATTTCTAGTTGGGAACAAGAAATTTAGTCAGCAAATAAAAGATTCGAATGACATTCTTCCAAAGAATCACTCAAACATTTGCTACGCGAATTGATTTCAAATGAAATTTTTATGGTAGGTAAGCCAAGCTAAAAAAAAAGTTTGTGTTTGATAGAAAATTGAATATTTTATTATATTATACTTTTTTATGAAAAAGAGCAAAGTTTTTGGAATATCGGTAGGAATTTAAATGAAATACACATACGTTTATGTTCAGAAACATAATTTATTGTTAGAATGAATTAAATGCAGAGAATTTGTTAGATAAATACTTTATTACTCGCTTAAATGTTAAAAAATTCATTGAAATAAGCATAAAATAACATGCGTTTGAAATTTCGTACATTTCAGTTATTGATAATTTTGAAATTTTAAATTGTAGTCTTCAAAATCTCCATTCGATATTCTTTAATTTGTTTAAAATCACAATACCCATGAATAAGTGAATCTTCAACAAAATGAAATAACCCTTGTGAAATTTATTTCATCTATTCATTACTGCTTAAAAGTAAAAGATAAAATTACGAAAATTTTTATGTATCAAAGCAATTTATAACTTTTAAACCAAATAAAAAATTTTGAGGTGTAAACTAAATTTGCATGTGAACATACATGGCAATGTTTTTACTTTCGTTACTCGAAGCAAAAATAAAAGCAAAAAATAAGTTCTTTTACTTCAACTTCGTTCTTTTTTAAATTTGGTGCTTTTACTTGCTTCTTCGTTACTTTTTTGGGGTTGAAGTACAAGTATTTACAATGAAAATGTCAAAAGAAATCGTTACTCTTTTTTGAAGTTTTTTAAAAGTTATTCAAAATAAAAATAAAAATTTTCGAATGCTTTGGAATTGAATCTTTTTTTCAAATTTATAAATTTTATATGTTATATATTCGTTAACAGCTAGATTCTTTTTTCGGAACTCTTTTGATGATTGCTATTTCCTGAAAGGGAGACGGCTAATTTTCTGAACACTTGGCTGCTATACAAGTTATTGAGTGATCGACTATTCCAATAACATTAAATGTTTTCTAAGAATGAGTGGTAGTACACGGCGCGTGAAGTTACAATGTTTGTCAAATTTGTCTAACAAGTCAATGTATTACTTGTTGGCTACTACTAAAATTTCTTAAAACTCAGGAACGAAAATTAAGATAAATTAAAATTCTATATTTGCATACAATTTTTATTTCTTGTTTCATCTTTGGATGTTTTCAATGTTCAGTATTTCAATAAATTATGTAACATTTTCATACATTTTAAAATTCATATATTTAACACGTTCACGCCGGGGTGACCCACCGGTGGGTCACGCTAGATTGTCTCATCTTGGCAGCGCACCGGAGTAAAAACTGGTAACAATAAATTTCATTTTTGAGTTTTTTTTCCGAGAATAATAAAAATCCATAACTACCAATTGTTTTTAGCGGATGCAATTTTTATATTGAATTGCTTCTTCGCCGTGATAAGTTTCTTCCCATCATGCCGATCATCACCCAAGACATCCACAGCACACCTGTGGTTATCTTTTTACCAACATCATTACAGGCGCCCACGGGCACTACCTCAGATGAAAAAGTCAATTGTCCGCTTCGCGGACAGGCACTTTGTATTCTACTCTAGTTCAAGTTCAAGTTTTGATAAGTTTCCTTGCAGTGAATTGTTATTGTTTAGAATAGATTAACTACTCCCGAATATTATCTAATATTGAAATAGTTCTTCTACCAGTATTTTCTCTCTTACCGTAACAGTATTTTCACTTTTCCCGGCGTGAACGTGTTAAATTAAANTTTTTCGGAACTTTTTTGACGATTGCTGTTTCCTGAAAGGGAGACGGCTAATTTTCTGAACACTTGGCTGCTTTACAAGTTGAGTGATCGACTATTCCAATAACATTAAATGTTTTCTAAGAATGAGTGGTAGTACACGACGCGTAAAGTTATACTGTTTGTCAAATTTGTCTAACAAGTCAATGTATTACTTGTTGGCTACTACTAAAATTTCTTAAAACTCAGGAGCGAAAATTAAGATAAATTAAAATTCTATATTTGCATACAATTTTTATTTCCTGTTTCATCTCTGGATGTTTTCAATGTTCAGTATTACAATAAATTATGTAACATTTTCATACATTTTAAAATTTATTTATTTACCACGTTCACGCCGGGGTGACCCACCGGTGGGTCACGCTAGATTGTTCATCTTGGCAGCGCACCGGAGTAAAAACTGGTAACAATAAATTTCATTTTTGAGTCTATTTCCGGGAATAATAAAAATCCATAACTACCAATTGTTTTTAGCGGATGCAATTTTCATATTGAATTGCTTCTTCGCCGTGAAAAATTTCCTTACAGTGAATTGTTATTGTTTAGAATAGATTAACTACTCCCGAATATTATCTAATATTGAAATAGTTCTTCTACCAGTATTTTCTCTTTTACCGTAACAGTATTTTCACTTTTCCCGGCGTGAACGTGTTAAATTAAATTTTAAAGCATTTTTGAAAAATTTTTATTTTTTTAAATTTTTAATCTCCTCAAAATGTACTTTAAAAATTAATGTTTTTTTCTGTTTTGTACTTGTACGCTTTACTCGGCACTTTTCAAAATTAAAACCTTTCTATTTTTTACCTGTTATGTTTGCCTAAAGTGCTTGTACTTTTTAAAAGTAACGTTCTCATGTATGCATGTGAATGTCAATATCAAAAAAAAGAAAAAATCTTTTTTGCATTTTTTTAAAAAACCTTTGGAAAAATACTTATTTTGGACTACATGTGTATCGTTTAATCATGTTATTCACAAATGGAAAATTCACGCATCTTTGAACAATTTTTTGGCAAAAGAGCTCTTGCGTATTGCTGTTTTCTTATACGATATATTTATTTTGCGTTGGCTACAAGAAATAAGTATTTGAAAAACATTCTTTCAGACACTTTTCCTATCATTTGCTACACGAATTGATTTCAAATGATATTTTTATGGTACTTCAAGTTAAAAAATTTGTGTCTGAAATAAAATAGTATATTTTATTACGATGCTCTTTTCTAGGGAGAATGTTAAAAGATCAGCGTCTTTTGAATTTTCTGCAAGAAGTACATATAAATTTGGCTTAAAATATGTTAATTTATTTCACTGTCCAAATACTACACTTTTTAAGAAAAACCTTCTTATGAAAATTTACTTCAAACATATAGAGTTAATAGGCCAAGAGGACACCCAACACGGAGAAAAAAATAGGGTCAAAACTACAAGAATATGGCAAAATTTAACGTGTTTCTGATTTTATGGATTGATTTTAGTAAAATTAATAATACATAATATGGTTTTATACTATATGATACAATTTGGTAAGAATTGCAAAGTTTGGTAACTTAACTAAATGTGAATTAATAAGAAGTATAATTTTGAAAACCAGACCGGTAAACCGCTACCATATAAAGAGAAATTTACCAAATTAATGGTTTAAATAAGGTATATTTTGGTTTTATTAACCAGAATTATGGTTTGTTTTACCAGATATGTCATTACCATAAAACAGTGTTTCCCAAACTTATGACTTCTGTGTACCCTTTCTAAATTTTTGGTAACGCTGTGTACTACTAATAAAAAAAATTAATATTTTTTACTATGAAAAATTGCACAAAATTTAAAAATCACAACTGCTGTAGACACCACTAATTATTAACTGTTAACTCTACGAAAAATAACCAATAGAAAAATATGTAATAAATTTTCATGACTAGCTTAGTTTTTAAATAAAAATTTTTTAAATTTTTGTTTGTTGCAAGATATTTTGCATAAGAACGCATACCCTTCTAAACTGTTCCCGTATCCCTGGGGGTACGCGTACCACACTTTGGGAAACACTGCCATAGAATATAGTAATTTTACCAGATGTTTTTTCTCTGTATACTAAAAGTGTAAATCTCTACCATGGAAGAAATAATCGTTAAAGATGTAATATTACTTACTTAAATCATTAAAAAAATACCTCAAATAATAACTAAACATGTATAACTTATTCGAATAACCTGGCACCAAGAGCATTGAAAAATGTGAAAATCAGTATGAATAATTCAAGACAATGAAATCTTTCATTGATTTACTGAAATGTTCGCAAAATACTTGAATGGACAATTGACTTAGACAAAGCGTCTGAAATTCAATTTATAAAATTCTCAGTCTTGCTTATTATTGATTTCTTGAATATATAAGACAGCTGTTGGTAGATATTGCAAAAGAAAGAAAAGTTATCTGTTAACTGTGTGAATATCTTATTTATTAACGTGATAGCGCCATGTTAAAATATAAATTTTTGTAACATATTTTAGTAGTTATCGCTTAAGATTCTTCTTATTTCGTAAAACAATTTCTTTTTTTATATTTTTTATACGTTGACCGATATTGTTTTTAAATTTACAGATGATAAAATTATCCACAGTAAATATTTACTAAAATAACGTTTTTCAGAAAAAAGGACATTTTTACATAAGAACCCATTACTAGTTTTAACAAGAGACAAATTATTTGCATAACTGCTTAGAATTCACAGAAGCTTTTCATTACTGTGATGACTTATTTTTTCAATCCATTATGATATACTGCTTACTGTTCTGACCTTATTTTTACTGAGATCAAATAATTGAGGTTGATAAATTTAATTTTTCAAATTTTAACACTTGCTCAATTGTTGGTAGCCTTCTAATGCCATTTTAATACTTCCAATTTAATTAATTAATCGAATTTATTTTATCTATTTATTTTGAGAGAGAGAGCATTTCAAATCTTCGATTCTTTCTTTTTTCCTCCTGATTCTTTATTTTCAATTAATATGTAAATCCCGTCCATTTATTTAAGATTTTTGTTCCTTATATAAGATTAATTGACGAAAAATTCATTTTTCATTTTTTAATTATGATAACTTTTATTTTCAAAACTTTTTGACAGAATTGTTTTGTGAATTGCTTTTTGCTTTTTTAAATGAATAAATATTGCTTTTTAAATGAATATTATACAGTATCTATACAGAATTGCTTTTTTAAATGAATAAATATTATACAGTATCTTTGTTAATAAGGGGTAAGCAACGACATTAATTTTTATCATTTATTTGTTTTTCCACATTCTGCAAGCTTATCTTTTGCACAAAACATTAAATTATATTAAGGCAGTATTTTTTTATAAAACTAATTAATAGCTGTTAGTTGAAATTTTTTCTGAAATTTAAAAAAAGAATGCAGCAGATAATATAGCAACTTATTCTTAAAAAGATATATATTTTTTATTGGAAATTATAATGTTCCCGGGTTTAATAGGTTCGAATCCCTGCAATGACTGATCGATGCCATTTCCGCACCTTGCTCGCACCGACCACAGTGCTGACATTAAATATTTTCAAAGGTGGACGGGTCATGAATTAGAGTCTCCACGCCGTTGGGCCAATTGTGGGAGATTTTTGTGGTTTTCCTCTTCATGTAACGCAAATACAAATTAACTCCATCAAATAATCCCCAACGAAGGCAAATTTCTCACAATAGTTAATCCAGGAGTTCCCTTGCCTTCTGGATTGGATCCAAAATTACAAGGTTACGGATCTGAAGATTGGTAATAGTAAAATCAGAGTTGGATTGGCTGCTAAAAGCCGGTAAAAAAACTGTCATTAATGGAGCTATGTACTTTGCCATAGTTAAGTGATTTCAATCAACGAATCAGTACTCAAGGAAATAGTGTTCGTTGGATTAAAATTAGAAAGACTATTCCAAAAAAAATCGGTTATGATATCATCATTACACTTTTTTCAAAATTTCTTTTCGACGTACGGCACCACTGACTTCTGAAAACACTAAAAGGAACGGCTAGTTGATAGTATAGATTAATGAAGTTTATACAGTTTATAATTCAGCATCTTAGTCATATTTTTTTGCTTCTGTGAATTGATATTAATGCACGATAAATTCTTCTCAACAATTTATAATTTTAAAATTATTTTTTGCGTTATTTCATAAAAAATTATTGAATCAAGATAGGACTGTGTGAATTTATGTTAGTTTTATAGCTTTTGTTTATAATGGTTAGTTTTCTCTTAGTTTTTAACATTAATTTGTTTAATTATTACATATATTATCTAAATTTATTTCGTTAACTAGTTGTTAGTTAGTTTCATTTAGTTATGTTAGATTTTTACCCTAAATTATTTTTACCTTTTTACCTTTCGTGCTTTTTACAAGAGACATAAAATTTTCTAAACAATTCCCTGTCTTTTATATTGGATTTCAGTAATATTTTTCATGAACTATGTTCTTGTCCTATTTTCATTTACCCTACTTATTTAATTCTGTTATAAGATATATTCTACAATAAAGAAATGAAAAATTTATATAACTATATTTCATACCGAGTTAATAAACTATCCACAGATACAGCAATTTGTAAAATGCTTTAATATATACCTCTCAATATTGAAAAATCTTAAGGATCGACGCCGTAGCCGCTGTTTGGGGTATTCAACTTTGCGTTAAATTTTGTTATGCTGCGCAAAAACTGTGTGACCTAAAAGCTTGAAATTACAAAGGACTGTAGAAAAACGTGCAGAGACTACGATGGAATTAAAAAAAGTAATATTTTTAAATTATTTATTTTTTTCTAGACAGAAAAGTAGGAAAATGAACGAAGAAAACCCATTTAATAGCCAACTGACTTTTCTTATTTTAAATTCACTTACATGCAAAAATGCAATTTCCTCTATTTCCTGTCTTAGAATAAATTAATTTGGAATTTAATCATTTGTTTATGTCTTGTTAACCATTTACAGGGCTTATTTTTCTAGTAATTATATGTCAAATTATTTTTGGGATCGATTTATAAAAAAATCATTAAAATTAATTTTCATAATTAATTTTAATAGTTAATTATTTTTTGTAATTAATTATAATAATTAATGAATTTTTATAATTAGTTTTTATATATTAATTATATTAATTAATTTCCATAATTAATTATAATAATTAATAAATTTTTATAATTAGTTTTTATGTATTAATTATATTAATCAATTTCTATAATTAATTATAATAATTAATTTATATAATTAATTATAATAATTTATTTTTATAATTAATTAATTAATTATAATTTTTATAAATAATTTTTTATAATAATTCAATTTTTTAATAATAATTTAAATTTTAAGGAAATATGGGTGGGATTTGTAAAACTTTGCCAATACTGTAAAACCTGTGATATATTATCTCTCCTAATATGATATTAAACAACCCAAAAAATGTTGTGAATGAATACTACATTAAAAGCAAATCGAGTTTTCATATACATTTTTAAAAGTGTAATTTATCACCAAACTCTCACTTTCTTTCACCATATGAGAATTATTTTCTCTTCCGAAAACAACAATGACCGCGCTCTTCGAATATCAAGAAACGCCAAATAGAATATCGCGAGTTATTTGTCTAGAATGAGATGGTAAGAGTTTATGATCTTCAACGCTGATTATAATCAACAGATCCCTGTTAAATAATCAATCGTCCCCTGTTAAATATGTATTCATGTTTTTAGCTAAGCAATAAGGATAATTATATTTTAATTTTTAAATCTCTGAGAACTCCATTAACTGATTCGTCTTGGGATTAAGATTTTCTCTGTGCTACGCAGATGTTTGATTTACAAACTAATTTTCAGAATTAGTGTATATATGCATTTTAAATTAATATTTCTTACTTTATTACAAATATTATTTTGCTGACTCTTATGTGTACCTCATTTTACTGTAATTATAAATTTTAATGTTATGGAATAACATAAATGGTGGTGACTACTTGCAAACCCATTAACCACGTAAGGCAAAAGAACATTGTTTTACTCAAATACTAGATCCAAGAGCTATGCATGGCGTTTAACTGTCCTACTTTGATATAAAGTAATTGCCACGATTTTTGGCGTGGAGATACAGTAAAATTTTTTACAGTGAGAATTGAGAATTGATCATAAACTTGAACTCCTGTACTTATAAATAAACAAATTTATAATTCTGTATTTTTACATACAAATAAACTCGATGAGAAATTGTCAGATGAACAAACGCATAACGCACAAAAGAAAATAATTCCCCAATGTTGTCCTTTCTTCTTGAACCACCACAAACCTTTACTGTTTCTCACATATTGTACGCAAAGACATTTATTGATATTTCTTTATTCCCTCAAGATTAGAAGTTATCGTATAGTTGCAGAAGACATCGGGTGGGAGGAAGCTTTCCGTCAATACTGAAAATCTAACGAAACAATTTGGTGAAAAATATACTTCCCGTGACCTTATAGCAGGTTAAAAGTGTTTCTTAGTTTGAAATTAATTCTTTTGAGAAAAATGGATTCATTTTTTTTAAAGTAGTCACCAGTTGGTTACTTGTATAATTTTTTTTTCCTTTTTTAGTATATAAGATAAGTTATCATAGCAATTAAGTAGGCAAGAGTTTCCTTAGAATATGCAGAAGGTTTTCCACTTACTTTACTTTATAAAGTTGAAAAATAATGTCAACTAACGTCAAACAAAAACAGTATTTGCTTCAATCTAACCTATTTTTTTAAAGTTCGAAAAAACTATTATTTAAAACTACGCACTAAAATGATCTAAATTAATTCATTCAACGTGCCTTTGAGTGAAAAATTTGCACCATGTATTACATCAAACTACGTGCCGGGGTAATTTAAAAAATGATTTTCAATTTTATTCAATTATTTACGTGTATATTTAAAACACGCTACAGCATGTTTTATATCAAACATAATTTTTTTTCTCACTTTTATGGTGAAAAATTAATATTTTATAAGCCGTAAAAGCTAAAGAAGATGGGTTTTAGAGAGAGAAAAAATGAACTAAGGCGAGTTTTTGTATTTTATGGTAACATAAATTATAGGCATAAAACCTGAAACTAAATATTTGAGATTCTTTTACGAAGAAGAAGATATAAGGTTTTTCTTAAAAAGAAACATCATTCAATAGCTTTAAAATATCCTTTCCTTGCAGCGAAATAATTTACGTACTCGTATTTTAGGCTTCATGAATTAACAATTTAATCAGAATGTTTGAAAACTGTAAGGGAGTGTATTTTAATTAAAATCCATGTCCCGTTGTTTTAATCGCCATTTTTTAATACCATAAAATATTTCAGCTTTTTTTTCAACGAGTTTGCGATACAATTCTAATAATGAATATTTTAAATGAGCTTTAATATTTCATTTAAGTGCGAATATTTATTGTATAAGGCACATTGTGACATTTTTTGAATAAATGCAGAGGTATCTTCTCTAGGTGCCATCAATTTTTTCTCATCGTCATTTCTAACTGAAGGAGACGAACTGGAGGAGGATAAAGGTGAATATTTTAAGTGAGCTTTAATATTTCATTTAAGTACGAATATTTATTGTATAAGGCGCATTGTGACATTTTTTGAATAAATGCAGAGGTATCTTCTCTAGGTACCATCAATTTGTTCTTGTCGTCATTTTTAACTGAAGGAGACGAACTGGAGGAGAATAAAGGTGAATATTTTAAGTGAGCTTTAATATTTCATTTGAGTACGAATATTTATTGCATAAGGCACATTGTGACATTTTTTGAATAAATGCAGAGGTATCTTCTCTAGGTGCCATCAATTTTTTCTCGTCGTCATTTTTAGCTGAAGGAGATGAACTGGAGGAGGATAAAGATGAGATTAGGCTTAGCGAAAAGCTTGGTCTTATTTTCCTGTATTTAAACGTGCATCCTAAGAATTAATAAATACTCGTGACTTTCACACCCATTCTGTTTTCATGAAAGGCTATTGCCGGAGCCGTGGTTGCTCAGGGGGTAGAACGTTCGCCTTCCAATGACGTAGTCTGGGTTTGAATCCCAACGATGGCTGGTCGATACGAATTCCGCACCAGACTAGCACCGTGTTTTTACAAAATTTAAGCCATTTCTGCAATGAGAATAATATGTTAAACAAACTAAGAGAGCTCAAGAAAAAAGTTGAAGAACACTCTAGATGTGTATCTTACAAAGAAGTGTCGCAAACTCTTATAGCCATACATTCTTGGTACCTATATCACACTTTTAACTTTTAGGACCCGAAAATTGATTTTAATATTAATTGTAGATCTAAACTAGAGTAACTGGAAAATTTAAAAAAAATTTATAGACAATTATATTGTAAATGAAAAAACCAATTCTCTCAATTTTCATCAACAGTTTAAAAAAATTATCTAAGTAACGTAAGTAATATTGAACTTTTTTCTTTTCATTTTGTTTTTCTCTTTCCTTTTTTTCCCTATTTCGTTTATGTGTGTGTTCACTCTTTGATTTTCTTCTCGTTTTGTTTCATGACTTGGTTGAAAATTTTCTCTTTAATTCCGTCTTTTTTTATTTCATTATTGTTTTTTAGCTACTTGATGAAGGAAAGTCCGTTCCTCCAAAAACAGGAAGCAGCATTTTTTATGCCTATTTGTGCTTTATAAAACCTTAAAAAAGTTTAATTTAAGTACATTTGAACTTTTTAATGTCTTATGATTTCTGTTATTTATACTGAAGCGATGCTAGACGCAGAAGAATTTTTCAAGTCTCACGTCTACTTAACTAAACAGGGGTGTAAAAATTAGAGTGTGCAATATTCAGCAGATGAACTCTAGTACTTTTATTATTAACAATTGCGATTATTACAGAGAGAAATTATGGATAAAAATCTTAGGATTGGGAGCATTTTAATACTTATGGAATTTTTTCCTTCCATGTACAAAATAAGCATCAGAAGCTAAATAGTTTTTGAAACCTTGAAGGTAAAATCTAAAGAAGAAGGGGGGAAATTGAAGAACGATTTTCAAGAAGACTGAACAGAGAAAGTAATTTTATTTTTGTGTGATTTAAAATGAAAAAAAGTTGAGTGCACTATTTTACTAGAAATTCCTTCAAGTGATAATATGGCAATAAATCTCACTTATATTAATCCGAAACTATTGCACCTTACATTAATAACTAACACAGATAAGATTTAAGATCTTAAATCAGTCAGAAAGAGGTCAAATATTTGTTTGGCGCGAAATTACCCATGACGATGCAATAAATTCTACGTAAAGTAGTTACGAAATGAGAGTAACTTAAATAGTCAGAAACAGGCACAGAACTCCAATAGAGGCTTAAGTGCTCTAACTAGACTGAAAATAATAGAAATTTTCAATTAAAAAATTTCAGATACGAATTGTAGTTAATTAAAAACGTTGAAAGAATGTTGAAAGGCATATTTAGGAAAAAAGAAAGTTAATATTTGGATGAGTTTCTATAATAATATTACTTTAATTTTAGCATTACATTTAACCCTTTTTTTTGTTAAGACAAAATGTTTCCTTGTCATTAAGTAATATTTTGAAAAAAAAGACTTCGATAAAGGATCTGAAATAAAATGGAGAAAATAACTTTTCCAGAAAATAAATATTTTTGAACTTGATGTAACGTGTGCAGTTTATTTATTTCTAAACTAGCTGAATTCTCGTTCTTCATACTGATTGTAAAGAAAAAGTAAATCGTCACTAAATCTGTTCGAAATAATTCTTGAACCATGAACAAAAACTGAAAGACTTGTACCAACATAATTAATAAAACTTAAACAATTCTAAATTACTTATTTTTTATTATTTATTACCTTCCTCCGTGGCTTTACCATACTGGATTGATCAAAACGTGTTTTTAGTTTTTCATCTTGCAAGAATAAAGATTAAAGGTAAGAAGCATCATTTAGGATAGTGCTGTTGTTGTGAAAATTCATTTGAAAAATATCGATCAAATAAAGCGTGTTCTTTTTCTTTCACGTGCTTTTTATCATCTTTCGAAATGTTAAACATAGTCACTGTAATATGAACATGACTACATGATAATTACTATGACTTTCAACTATATTCTGTTTAGACTGCTAGAACAATTCGCACAAAAAAATGGATTGTTATTTTTGAATAAAAAAATATTTTCAAAAGTTTTATGGAAAGTATTAGCAAGTTATTTTATTAAAATATACTGCTTTTGAATACAGTTGAATCGCTTGAAATCCCAAGCAGTTTTAAAATACTATTATAACTTACCTTTTAATTAAATTTGGGGGCTTAAAACTTTAAAAATAAACTCGCAGCTATATTGTTTTAAATTCAAAGAAACTTTAAACTCTTTGAAAACAAAGTCATTTTTTATTTTTATAAAAATGTTCTCAAAGGCAAACATCTTTATTTGAAATAAATATGTCAAAGAATATTTTCCGTTTATAAAACTAGTTTTCAATAATATTGACTAAAATCCCGTGGATATCGGGTTTGATCAATCCAACTGCTTCAGTAGACTTCATGCTTCTTGCTGATTTCGGTTTCTATCTTTTTATTAGGACTCGAAATTGTATTTCTTCTGTTTTGCAGTATGATGCTGTGTTTGACACTAGAGCACGAAAACGCAATTTTCCTTCCCTCTTGAAAATTCTGTATCCAAAAGATGCTGTTTTAGAAATGAAAGATACATTTTAACCCTAAAGGTGAATTTACAATAAAAGCTATTCTTTTTGTAAAGAAGATACATACCAAGGATTCTAGTTTTTAAACTAAATATTAAAATAATAAATTAACCTTGCAACAGTATTGCTTATTATTATTTTTTAAATTCTAACTCCTTCAGAAGTGAACGCTTTAGCTTTTCTGTTATGCATTTTAAAAATTATTTTAAGTTCTAAATAATCTTTAAAACCAATAAAAGTTCATGTTATGACCTTAAGAAATGGTGCCGATAATTGAACAAATAGTTCAGCTCATAGCTTATATAGCTCATTTCTTATATAACATTTCTACAGAAACAGTAATATAAAAAGAAAAATAGATTAAATTATAGCAAAAGGTTATATACTTATCCATCTTATAAATTATAGAAATAACGATTACATAGTAAGGAATACAGAATGCTGTGTAAATATAATTGGACTAGTGCAATATAGTGATAAGCAAAATTTTCCAAAAGTGATATATTTACAGCAAACCATTTCTTAATAACGCTCCCATGTAGTTGACCGGAAACTTTAGAAGATGTAATTGCACAATTCATTGAAATATCCTATAGTCTTGAAATAAATCATGTTATTTTTAGCCAGAAGCACTCACTTGAAAAAATTTGAAAACTTGACTTATAATTATTGTGCTCAAATCCCTTCAATTACAGGAAAAAATTATTTTCATGAATTTTCTAAACGCTATTAAAGTGTCTTCATAATGCACCCAAGGCGTCGATTCGCATCATACAAACCAGTGAACCTAAATTTGTTAAATGAAACTGTGCTCAAATGAATTCTTATCAGTAAAAGGAAGGACCAGTTATTGATGTTTAAAAAGGAAGATAGATCCTCACTTGGAAACTTGACTTATAATTATTGTGCCCCCAATCCCTTCAATTATAGGAAAAAATGATTTTCATGAATTTTCTAAACGCTATGAAAGTGTCTTAATAATACACCCAAGGCGTCGATTCGCATCTTACAAACCTGTTAACCTTAATTTGTTAGATGAAACTGTGCTTAAATGAATTCTTATCAGTAAAGGGAAGGACCAATCTTGCAGTAATTGATGTTTAAAAAGGAGTATAAATCCTCACTTAGAAACTTGACTTACAATTATTGTGCCCCCAATCCCTTCAAATATAGAAAAAAATGATTTTCATGAATTTTCTAAACGCTATTAAAGTGTCTTAATAATACACCCAAGACGTGGATTCGCATCATACAAACCAGTGAACCTTAATTTGTTAAATGAAAATGTGCTTAAATGAATTTTTATCAGTAAAGGGAAGGACCAATCATGCAGTAATTGATGTTTAAAAAGGAGTATAAATCCTCACTTAGAAACTTGACTTACAATTATTGTGCCCCCAATCCCTTCAAATATAGAAAAAAATGATTTTCATGAATTTTCTAAACGCTATTAAAGTGTCTTAATAATACACCCAAGACGTGGATTCGCATCATACAAACCAGTGAACCTTAATTTGTTAAATGAAAATGTGCTTAAATGAATTTTTATCAGTAAAGGGAAGGACCAATCATGCAGTAATTGATGTTTAAAAAGGAGTATAAATCCTCACTTAGAAACTTGACTTACAATTATTGTGCCCCCAATCCCTTCAAATATAGAAAAAAATGATTTTCATGAATTTTCTAAACGCTATTAAAGTGTCTTAATAATACACCCAAGACGTGGATTCGCATCATACAAACCAGTGAACCTTAATTTGTTAAATGAAAATGTGCTTAAATGAATTTTTATCAGTAAAGGGAAGGACCAATCATGCAGTAATTGATGTTTAAAAAGGAGTATAAATCCTCACTTAGAAACTTGACTTACAATTATTGTGCCCCCAATCCCTTCAAATATAGAAAAAAATGATTTTCATGAATTTTCTAAACGCTATTAAAGTGTCTTAATAATACACCCAAGGCGTCGATTCGCATCATACAAACCAGTGAACCTTAATTTGTTAAATGAAACTGTGCTTAAATGAATTCTTATCAGTAAAAGGAAGGACCAGTAATTGATGTTTAAAAAGGAAGATAGATCCTCACTTAGGAACTTGATTGCCTTTGTTAATGAAGAAGGAACTAATATCGCTCATGGGCTGCAATAGCGGCACAGTTCAAAAAATCAAGTTTTTAGATAAGTGGGTTTAAAGTTTTTATTGCTAAGCAAAATGCATAAGAAATGCTTTCGTTCGCTTAAACGAAGATTACCTTCAAGTCGAATTATGAATTGTGAAGTATTGCCTTCTGAAAGAATGTATATTTTCCTATTTACACCTGTTCTTTGTCCAAAACTCGTGTTTTTTTAGTTGTGCCGCTATTGTAGCCCGTGAACGATATGTACCAATATATTTCAGAACATCAATTTGAGTGAAGGTACAAATAATAAGAATTTTCAATTCTTTTAACGGCAAGGAAAATAGTAACATTATTTTTATAAATTGCTTTAAACACCAGCAAAAATTACAATTGGAAACAATTTTTTTCTTCCTGTTGCATGAGACTTTTTAATAGATATTAGACACTTTCATATCGCTAATTATTCGGTTTCTCTCTCCAAGCTACAGTTTTTTAAGAACATTTTTTAACTGTTTTTTTTTTTTTGTTTTGTTTTTTAAGTCAAAATGTACAAGATTAAGAACGTTATACTTAAGTTAGGGTGTCAAAAATGTTACGACAAACTTCTGGTGGAGTTAAGGCAGATCGTCAGGTTTGAAAACGGCTAGGAGCGCCTCCCTATTTTCATCCGTTCAGATAGAAGACACAGTTAATAATAAGAAATCACTCCCAGCCACGTACGATTACATTTCCGATGCTATTTTAATCTTAATGATGTGCCCTAACTCCCCCAGAAGATTGTCACAACATTTCCGCAACCCCCTGTTATATATAACGTTTTTTCAATCTTGTACGAAAAATATCATTATTATAAATCTGCCGCTGTTGGATCAAAACTAGTTTCATATTTGAAATCTCCACACCCAAATAAGGCAAAATCAAGTATTTGTATAAATGAAATAAAAAAATTGTTACCTAGTGTTATCAATAATTTAATATAACAGCTCTTCTGATTAGAAATGCACTAGGTTTTATACTCTCAAAAAGTGATTCACGTTGAAACATATAATTAGTTAATTGAACCATTATACCTTATAAATTTTTATTAACTTCAATAAGGAACTTTCACAAATGTAACCTCATTTTCGTAAATGTTGTAATGTTAAATATAACAACAATTAATTTGCACGATAATGTGTTTATACTTAGTACTCCATTGAAATTATCAAAAATTTGAACGATATTATAGTTTACCATGTTCCAAAGTTGTCTGAGAAAATAGCCGTTCCAAAAATTAAAATTGACCAAAATTTATGGAGACTAAAGTAGCAAAGGATTCCTCGAGACATCGAAGTACCACAAAGTCCCACTGCATTCCAATCTAGAACTTGATTGATTGATTCAAACAAGAGTACATAATATTAATTCAAATAAAAAAAGATATGTGTTCTTTATGCGTCGTGTTTTCATATTTTGCAATCTGCAATGTATTTGTCATATTTGCTAGAGTATATGATAGAACTCATTTCTGAAAAATATCTAACATTATTATGGAGATTTCTAGTTTCAGGAAAATGCTATTTTTGGAAAAATAATGTATTTTCCTCTCGAACCAAAAATGTCAAAAAATCAAGGATTATTGACTTTATCATCTCACTTTTGATTCAAAATGAAACCATAGAGATAACATCAAAATAGGATTGAAATCCCTGATGCACTTTCACACATGTAGAAAATCCCATCTTCTAAGGCAAGTCTTGAAAAGTTATACGCATAATATTTATTTGACGTAGGTACATTCAGATAAGGGTGTTTTTTTAAACTATGAATTTAAAAACTTGAAATTTATGAACAAAAATATATTATACTAATAATTTTTGGAAACCTTAGTCCATAGTAATTGCTTATAATAATTTTTTTAACTAAAAAATATTGAAAATAAGTTTTATAATTATTATATAACAATTTTTTTAAAGTAGAACTTTACTTTCGTAAAATTATTAATTATAATTCACAATAGTTGCCATAATAACTATAATTAACAATTGAATTTTCGAGGAATAAGTGTTGAAGAACGCTGTTAAAAATTAAAACACCACATTATATTCGTCAAATTTGTCTCTAACTTCATACATAGTCAAGATGAACCATATTATCGCATTTTCTAACCTTGATCACTAGATTCTATTGCTCTAATTAAATAGAAGTGGAATTTTAAAAATATGGTTCAGTTTAACACCTTATTCAAGTTGCAGAAAATTTGCACCGAATTATGATCCAATATACAGATATTAAAGTTCAACACTACATCATTTTTTTCTGAAAGTATGTTTTAAAAAACCATTATTGAGTAAAAGAAACTATTCTAAACGTAAAATAAGGCTCATTTTCAAGGAAAACTTTTCAAAGCACAAAAAAGAGCATCGGGAATATTATTTTCATATGATTTTTAAATATCAAAACAATTGGTTTATCTAATTGAAAAGGTTATTTCCCTCTTTAATTCAATAAATTATAATTAATTTAATAAATAGGTAAATAATATAAGAAAATGGTACTGGTAACTTTAACTAAAGCATGCTTTAAAAAAGCATACATTTATATACACTGTATAACAAAAAAATCGACGCACCAAGAAGCAATCATCCGATTGCTTTGAAATTTCGTATGCATGAATGTTTTGAACAGATATGGCTGGAATGATGCCGACTGGGGACGTACAATCTTTAGCTACGAATCCCGCTTCCAACTGTGTCCTGACGATCATCGAAGACGTGTTTGGAAACGCACAGGGTAGAGGGGGGATCCTGCCTTCACTATTGCACGCCAAACCGGCCCTCAACAAGGCATTATGGTCTGGTGTGCCTTTTCCTTTGACAGCCGGACCCCTTTAGTCGTCATTAGAGGTACACTTACTGCACAGCGGTACGTCGACGACATCCAAAGACCTGTTTTGCTACCGTTCCTTTTGCAGCGCTCTGGGCTGGTTTTTCAGCATGAGAATGCCAGACCACATACGGCACGTGTTGCTATAAACTGTCTGTAAGCCTGTCAAATTCTTCCTTGGGCTGCCAGATCACCAGATCTCTCTCCCGTCGAGCATGTCTGGGATATGATGGGAAGGCGATTGCATCTGGCACGGAATGTTGATGACCTCGTTCGACAATTGGATCGAATTTGGCAGGAAATACCGCAAGAGACCATCCGGGAGCTTTATCGGTCTATGCCACGCCGTGTGGCAGCTTGTATCTAGGCTAGAGGCGGGTCAACACCTTTTTGAACTTGTTACTGTAACTCTGCAATAAATTATTCAATTGTTTTGAAATTTTAATCATTTACTATTCTGTACATTGTCTTACTATCAACAAATTTTCGTTTCAATCGGACAACTCTTTCTTGGTGCGTCGATTTTTTTGTTATAGAGTGTATAAATTATAGCTGATTTTCTTAAATTACCAAAATTAATCAATTGTAATTCTAAAAAATTGTTAGATGACACTAATATTTTTATAAAATTTCTTTTTACTTAATTCTAAAGTGGTGAAAAATTATGAAAGGTATTAAATACTACTGGTATTTTAGTTCATTTTATAACCGGCGTTGAACAGCCGAGCCAATTCTGGTTACATGAAGAGAGAAATCACAACCCCTCCCCACGGTAAGTCCGACGACAAGGGGATTCGAACCCCTTGATCTGTCTACCAATGAGAATATAAACAAATGATAATACGATATGAATGACGACACCAGTACTTTGGCCAATGAGATCCGAAAGCAAAATTCGCATCACCCAATCACCGCTGGGATTCGATCCCGGTTCAAACTATTAAAGTTGCCATAATAAAATGAAGAAGTTAAACTGACTGAAATCCATCTAGATAATACATATTTAACTGTGGTAAGGGCTCACTTTGAAATAATAATTTTTCATATTTGCATTTAGTTTCATCTATTTTATATCTGAGTGAAACAAATATTCCTCATTGAAATTTCTTTAATTCGCAAAATTAATAATTGATAAATTTTTGAATATAAATAAAAAAAATTCAACTACTTTTTTTGGATTTTATATTTTAGCCCAAATATAATTCCGATTACCTAATAGATTTTTTTAGTAACTATTAGACTTTTTTTATAATTAAAAAACATCAGAATTTTTTTTTTGCTTGTAATCAGAATGTCAGAATAAAATAGATAAAAAAAACATCGGTGTCCCATCTGCGTTAAATGAATAAGGCATTCTAACTTTAAAATGTATTCGGCACGACTTCGCTTAAAGCTCACCATAAGTTGATAAATAAATATCGAAATACCTAAAAAAAACATTACTTTCCGGTCACCAAATATATATATCAGCCAAACAAATAATTCCTATTGCTTTATACCATTGATAAAATTCTAAAGAAAGGAATATTTAAAAGTATTTTATGTCGAAAAATTAACAACAATATCAAACAAACAAATATATATTAACAAATATATATCAACCAAACAAATATTTCCTATTGTTTTACACAATTGAGAAAATTCAAAAGAAAGGAATATTTAAAAGTATTTTATGTCGAAAAATTAACAAAAATATCAACCAAACAAATATATATCAACCAAACAAATAATTCCTATTGCTTTATACAATTGATAAAACTCAAAAGAAAGGAATATTAAAAAGTATTTTAGGTCGAAAAATTAACAACAATATCAACCAAACAAATATATATCAACCAAACAAATAATTCCTATTACTTTATACAATTGATAAAA
Organism: Parasteatoda tepidariorum; assembly: GCF_043381705.1. NCBI lineage: Eukaryota > Metazoa > Arthropoda > Arachnida > Araneae > Theridiidae > Parasteatoda > Parasteatoda tepidariorum. The sequence goes on from NC_092208.1 coordinate 52,152,645, forward strand.
TTCAAAAGAAAGGAATATTTAAAAGTATTTTATGTCGAAAAATTGACATCAATATCAACCAAACAAATATATATTAACAAATATACATCAACCAAACAAATAATTCCTATCACTTTATACAATTGATAAAATTCGAAAGAAAGGAATATTTAAAAGTGTTTTAATCGAAAAATTAACAACAATATCAACCAAACAAATATATATCAACCAAACAAATAATTCCTATTACTTTATACAATTGATAAAATTCAAAAGAAAAGAATATTTAAAAGTATTTTATGTCGATAAATTAACTTCTCTGAGCTTATACAGCCATTTTAGATCTCCTTATAAAAAAAGATCATTAACATTAATCCCGTGGAGGATCCGCTGTCAATTAATAATCAATTACTTATTTCTCATTTTAATTAATGAACCAAATGACTCAAGGAAACAAAATTTCGCTAATTATTTTTATCTAATAAAAGTTAATTTAACCATTGCTTACATTTCGAAATATTCTTTGATACTTAATATTCTTCGTGGATACTGTCTACAAACTTGGATTTCCGTCGTTTCATTTTAATTAATAGAAAGTGATCGATGCTCGATATTTAGAATTTCCCACCCATATTGTATGTTTAGAATCCTTGAAAATAATAATTAAACATTAAGTGTCACGAATTAATATTTAAGTTACAAGAATATGTTTCTAAACTATGGTCAATTTCATCATTAAAGTTGGGATGAGCAACGAAGAGAAAAGTTAACTGCTTAAGCAAAGATAGAGTCTTTAATTTTCAACTGACGTCCCGCAGTGGACTTATCGTTAAGACACAGTTCTCAGCAGATGACCGAAGTCAAGCATCACTGGCTACGGATCAGCCTGCGTAGGGACCGAGGGTGCGAGATATCGGTCCTCATTAAACTATTCTATCATAAAGTGCTCGACTTCATGTGCAGGTCGTAAAGCTATCGAAGCGAGGGTGCCATCCCCTCTGCAGAGGATTAAAATTGTGATGGCATGTCTTCGGATCATTCTCAGGGATGTTTCCCAGATCGTCGCCAATAACCCATTGTGCAGCTCTAGTGCGACGTAAATGAACTACAACATCAATTGATAAACTCAGTTTAACAACATTGATGTAGTTTTCTTTGTGTGTAGAGTTCTATTAGAAATAAAATAGCTACTTAATTTGGATTAAAGAAAAAAAATCTTTAGTTGACAGTACATCAACTTAATTTTATGCACAGCATGTATATCGATGTAGTTTTGATGTACAAAGATTCTTTTAAAAAATAAATAGTTTCTTGGTCAAAGTTTCCACTAACAAGGGAAACTAGGGAAGTGTGACTCGCCAATTTTGAAATAAACTAGTGGGATGTATGCAGGTGACGAACCTCCTAATGTTNTTTCCGAAGTCTCATTTTAATTAATAGAAAGTAATCCATGCTCAATATTTACTATTTCCCACCCATATTGTATGTTTAGAATCCTTTAAAATAATAATTAAACATTAAGTGTTACAAATTAATATTCAAGTAACAAGAATATGTTTTTAAACCATGGTCAATTTCATCATTAAAGTTGGGATGAGCAACGAAGAGAAAAGTTAACTGCTTAAGCAAAGCTTCACTCAAAGATAGAGTCTTTGATTTTCAACTGACGTCCCTTCAGTGGACTGATCGTTAAAACATGGTTCCCAGCAGATGACCGAAGTCAAGCATCACTGGCTGCTGATCAGCCTGGGTAGGGACCGAGGGTGCGCGATATCGGTCCTCATTAAACTGTTCTACAGTAAAGTGCTCGACTTCACGCGCAGGTCGTCGGGCTACCGAAACGGGGGTGCCATTCCCTCTGCAGAGGATCAAAATTGTGATGGCATGTCTTCGGATCATTTTCAGGGATGTTTCCCAGATCGTCGCCAATAACCCATTGCGCAGCTCTATTGCGACGTAAATGAACTACAACATCAACTGATAAACTCAGTTTAACAACATTGATGTAGTTTTCTTTGTGTGTAGAGTTCTATTAGAAATAAAATAGTTACTTCATTTGGATTAAAGAAAAAAAATCTTCAGTTGATAATACGTCAACTTAATTTTATGCACAGCATGTATATCGATGTAGTTTTGCTGTACAAAGATTCTTTAGTTTCTTGGTCAAAGTTTCCACTAAGTTCAATCCCAGTCTCTGATTTAAAGTTTCAGCCTAGTTCTCTTGCTCAAAGTTTTAAAATAGCCACATAATAAAAGTTTTGAGGGGCCTCCCTGGCGAGTAGTCTTGCTATTCGCCAAACACTTTTTAGCGTAGGGGTCGCGGGTTCAAATCCTTCCGTAACCTTTGATGTATCTTTGTAATCTCTATCTCCAATGTACGCTATTCATTCTTCAATTTGTCAAGGAATCATAAGCGGTCTCTGTAATGAAAATACAAGCCTGCATGCATAACAATAAAATTACATTTTTCAATTTTTTTCAAAGATAATTAAATTCAAAGGACAGCAGATTAATATAACAGCATGTAGATTATTGATGCAGTTTCTTGTACAAAGGATTCTTTTGAAAATGAAACAGATGCTTGATCAAAGTTGCGTTAACGATGTTAATTATTAGCTGATTAACTAAATTTCAAAGCATTGTATATTATTGATGAATTTTCATAGTAGATTGGACTTTTTGAAAATAAAAAATTCCGCTTCATCAAAGTTTAAATCAAAGATAGCATTTTCGGCTGACAGCTGATTTACTTATTTAATAATATGCACACCATTTCTGTAGTTTTCGTTATTTACATCGAATTTCTTCAAAAAGAAATTAATCGCTTGGTTTAATTTTCGATCAATTCATCTCAAATTTTTAGCTGATTAACTTACCATAAGATAGTCTGTAAAAAAAGTTGTAAACAGTACAAAAAATTACGGGAGAAAAGCTAAATTGCAAAAAAATTATTAAGGAAATTATTCTAGGGAAAATATAACTTATATGGAAAAAGAAATAGTTCTAATAATATACGTTAAATATTATCTTGTATGCCGGAGATTTGCATCTATATTGCCCTATTATCTGTCGAATAGTAACTGCAAAATTAATATGTAGACTGAATCAGGCGCATCCATATAGTTTCAATATCTGCTGAATAATCTGTATAAAATGTTGGGTGAATCGAATGTTCTCTATAGGGCCGATAACGACTCATTTACATCGTATTCAGCTAAGATTTGGTTGTAAAAACTCGAGTTTTATTGTTAATAAAGAAAATAAATAAATAGTGAATTACAAGAAATGTAATGTCTTTGAATAATTTACAGCTAGAATGAGTGCCATTTTTCACACGTTGAGAACATGGAACAATATGATTTAGAAAAAGTAAATGCTTCTCATCTAAGCATATTTCAAATGTGCAAAATGATATAGATGAAATAGAACTAAGTCTTCTCTACAGTGCTCCATAAAAGCGAATAAAAACCATTTTCTGTAATATCTATGAAGTAAAAATACTGGTCGGTAAAGGCACATTTACATCTTATTCGGCTCAGATTCAGTAATAAAAACTCGAGTTATATTGCAACAAAGGAAAAAAAGAAAAAATAATGATTTACAAGAAATGGGATAGTTCACTGAATAATTTACATCTAGAATAGATGCCATTTTTCATGCGGTGAAAACATAGCAAGATATGATTTTAAAAAAAACAATCGTTCTCATTTAAACATGATATAAATTTATAAAATATTATTGATGAAATAGAACTACGCTTTCTCTACAGTTTTCTATACTAAGGAACAGTTTCTAGAATTAGAATAACTTGCTACGGGGGCCTTTAAAGGCAAAATATTGGTCGATAATAGCACATATACATCTTACTCGCTTAAAATTCAAATATTGGTCCAATAAAAAAAAATCGAATTATACTGCTATAAAGGGGGGAAATGTAAATAGTGATTCACAAGAAATATAATAAATTCTCTCAATAATTTACAGCTGGAACGGAGAGTTATTTTTCATGCAAAGAAGACATAGCAGAATATGATTTTAAAGAAAAACAAATGCCTATCATCTGAACACAGTTCGAAATTATAAAATGTTATTGATGCAATGGAACTACACCTTCTTTACAGCACATCAAAATAATCAAGACTATAAGATTAATTCAATATTCAGTTTTTGACTTAAAACTTCTGTTGCATTATAGACTTTATTCTTCTCAAAATCTGAAAAAAATAACAGGCATCAGAAAAAATTTCGCAATTAATTACTGCTAATTTTTTTATATATGAAATGTATCTTAATTCATTTCGAAAGCATTGATTTTTAAAACGGTACTTGAATACGGAAATCGACCTCCAGTAATTAAAATGGAATTATCAGTTCCCTAACATACATCAAAAAAGAAAAGAAGATAAATTGGTTTTTGGCGAGCAAAAATCTGTTGAGGTTTTCAAAATACCTGCCAGATTTTTAGCAAAGTATAAAACAGATACAAAATTACAGCTATTAATTTACGTAATTAGAAGAAATATTGATGATTAAATGACATCTCATCATGCCGACGTTAATTTTTAAGGATAAGAAGAAGTATTGTAAAAAAAAGAGGATAAAATTACGAGATAAAAAAATTTGTATTTTGACATACGATAAGTGGGTATCCAAGCTTGCCACCAGTCAAGCCTAACTCTTCACAATCCATCCAACGCAATCAATTGAGTCAGTATTTTATGAAATTTTACAAAAAAAAATCCTTTCTGTAGTTCTACGTGATAGATACATTTCTTAACATTCTTTTTCGAAAGCATTTTTTTAATCCGTTAAGTTCCAAAAATGGTTGATATTCAGAAGTTAATATCAATCGAATACGCAAAATATAAAGCGTCCACTTTTGAACTGTTTGATGCATAGAATGTAATCATAAGAAAACCAGGCCCACCTCCAGGATTAGGAGGAGTTAAAGGGGAATATTTACGAATACTCGTGCAGAGCTTAGGTTAAGTTTTGATTATATAATGATATGGGAGAAAAATTAAAAAATGGAACAGCGACGGTCTGTTGAGGATTTCTGCAAAGGAAAGGGGCCGATTTGATGGAAATTCAAACATATCAGTTAATTGATTATTCAGAATACTGAACTAGATCTTTGGTTTAGTTCGCCTATACCCTGTCCCGCCCCCATTTCGGGGCATCCAGGGAATACTGTTGAAAGATCGGTTTAGGACAGATCCTCTATTCTGTTTTCAAAAAGTCTCTTACAAATCTCTTCAATTCCTTTGTTTAGTTTCTTTTGGTTCCAGTTTCTTTTAATGGTATCAAAGTTGAAATTTCTCGGGAAAAATTTAATTCTNTCAGATTTATCTGAGTATGTCAGAAAGAGTATGTCACATTTAAAGTATGTCACAAAGAAAAAATATCATGTTCACGATTTTTTCTTGCCTTTTTAGGGTGTAAAAAAGAAGAAAATTCATGTAGAAATAGTGTGCCCCCCAAAAATTTTTTAATTTGTTTTTGGCCGCCTAATTGGCGTTTACTTGTAGAATTGCTCATACATCTTATTCGACTAAAATGCAAATATTGGTCCAATAGAAAATCGAATTATACTGCTATAAGGGATAAAAAATGTAAATAGTGATTTACAGGAAATGCAATAAATTCTCTCAATAATTTGCAGCTGGAATGGGGAGTTATTTTTCATGCAAAGAAGACATAACAAAATCTGATTTTAAAGAAAAACAAATGTTTATCATCTGAACACAATTCGAAATTATAAAATGTTATTGATGAAATAGAACTACACCTTCTTTACAGCACATCAACGTAATCAGGACTGTGCAATTAATTCAATATTCAGTTTTTGACGTAAAACTTCTGTTGCATTATAGGCTTTATTCTTCTCAAAATCTGAAAAATAACAGGCATAAGAAAAAAATTCACCATTAATTACTTCTAATTTTTTTTATACATAAAATGTATCTTAATTCATTTCTAAAGCATTGATTTTTACAACGGTACTTGAATACGGAAATCAGCCTCCAGTAATTAAAATGGAATTATCAGTTCCCTAACATGTATGAAAAAAAAAGATAAATTGGTTCTTAGTGTGCGAAAATCTGTTGAGTTTTTCAAAATATTTGTAAGATTTTTAGCAAAGTATAAAACAGATTTATTTACGTAATTAGAATGATATAAAACAGATAAGTATAAAACAGATTTATTTACGTAATTATGATTAAATGACATCTCATCATGCTGATGTTAATTTTTAAGGAAAAGACGAAATATTGTAAAAAAAGAGGAATAAAATTACGAAATTAAAAAAATGTGTATTTTGATATACGATATGTAGGTATCCAGCGTGCCACCAGTCAAGCTTCTAGTACTAAATTACGTCTCTTCACAATCCAACGCAATCAATTGAGTCAGTATTTTATGAAATTTTACAAACAAAAAAAATCCTTTCTGTAGTTTTACGTGATAGAAACAATTTTTAACGTTCATTTTCAAAAGCACTTTTTTAATCCGTTAAGCTCTAAAAGTGACAGATATTCCGAAGTTAATATCGTTCGAATACGCAAAATAAAAAGCATCCACTTTTGAACTGTTTGAATGTAAGCATAAGAGAACCAGGCCCACCCTCCATGATTTGAGGGAATTGAAGGGGAATATTTACGAATACTCGTACAGAGATTAGGTGTAAGTTTTGATTATATAGTTAATAATGATATGGGAGAAAAATTATAAGAAATGGAACAAAGACTGGTTGGGGATTTCTGCGAAGAAAGGGGACTAATTTGATGGAAATTCAAGCATATCGCCTAATTGATGATTCAGAATACCGAACTAGATATTTGGCTCATAATAAGATTACCCAATAGCCCGATCTTGTTTCAAAGCTTAACGCTCTTTTTCATATTTTTAACTACAGATCCCTTATACCAATCGCAATATTTTCTAAGACAGAAGTTCTCTTGTCTTCTGAGTTGGGATCATCTTCATTGACAAAACAATAAAATATATACTTGTAAGATACATTAAAAGTATGAAAAATGCAATAGGAAAGCTGTTAACTTATATAAACTCTTGTTTTTCTTCTTGTATTGCCATTTACTTTTTATTTTATTTACTTACTTAGCTTGGTTTCAATAGGTTATCCCCCATACTCATATATGTACAGTTAAGCTAAAATAGTTTTATAAAAAAATTATCAATAAGAGTCATCTTTAATAGTGACTTAAATAGTTATTCTAATGTTTCAATATATAAAAACTTCTCTTCAAAAAATTTTCTCAATCAAAATAGGTTCAAGTATTAATTTAAAGGAAAGATATACGAGAGTTACATCGCATAAAACAATCACTTACCTTGCCTTTTCAGAATAAAAAACGCCGCTATAATAACTACTCAATTGCACACCTTCTGTCGCCAAGCCGCAACAATTTAAGCGAAAGATAAAATGCGGAATAATTTTATTAGGAATTCATCAGAGCGGAATATCACATTATTTGTCACTATTCTGCTGATTCTTCAAGCATGAAATAAGTCAGATTTTACTCGAACAGAAACGTTTCCTTAAACAACTAGGAAATCATCTGAACACGTCGAACTGTTTTAAAAATTAAGCTCTTCATCTCCCATGAAATCGCTATTTTTAACCATGCCTTTTTACCCTCGACGTACATAACCATTTTTTATAGATTAACATATATATCCGTCCGGCATTACTAGCACAGTCATTGGTTAAATGCCGGCATTTTTTTCGTATCACCAGTTCTGCTACTTATCCACACAAAAAAACTAATAGTAAAAACTTTTCATTTCTTACGTTTAGAATTAATAAACTAAAAGTAACAATTGCTTTTTAATTGTTATTGAAATTTGGTCAAGGTTGAAATAAAGAAAAAAATTACTAGTCAAAAAAAAGTTTGTATAGTACATAAATGAATCAAAAACCAGTTTTCTTAGTTTAACGGTCATGGTAAAGATAACAGGAGAAGTAAACACAAACTTCAACGGGGATAAGTTGAATCGTTTCTAAATTATAAAATTTCAAGAAAAAACATATTTTTAAAATTCAATTTCTCAAGAGCTATTCGACTAATTCTGCTCAAATTTTGGATTTTGTCATTTAACATTACATAGCTCAAAATTATAATGCTTAAACTTTAAAATTCAAAATTTTTCTACCATTATTAAATAAATTAATAAAAAATCATAACTATAAAAACAATCATAATTAGTAATAAAATTATTAAATTTTTTAATAATCATAGTTATTGAAAAATATTTTTGACGTCGAGTTATTTTTGACTCATTAAGTCTTATAAATATGTGCAAAAGTTTGTATTCACTTTTGCAAAATAAGCAAAAAGTTAAATTAACTTTAAAGGATATATATTTTCGACAACTCTCCTGATTAAACTATCGGGGTTATACTTTCCAGATTGTAGCTACCCCTTATATTTCAATAATCAAGACTTAATAATCAGTTTAAAAAAAAGTTTATTTATAGAAAGTGTATTTTTGTGTCTGATACCGTTACTTGATAATTACTAATTAATAATTAGTACATATTGGTCCTTTAAACCATTCCTCATATTTCAGAGGAGATCTGAATGAAAGTATAATCATTTTAACGAAAGTTAGTTAGGGTGATTGTCTTTTTTATTTTGAACACAACACATCAGATATTAAGCTTTTAACGAACATAAAAGGAAAGGTTAATTTATTTGGCACACTTTTACAACTCGGCCACGCCTTTCCTATTAAGAAACAGAATGGAAAATTGTTTTACTAAATTCGTTTATTTACAAAATATTGAAATTAAATTAAAAAGATATTATTAAAAAAAATTTAAAACAATGCAATCTATTTTTTTCAAAAAAGTTCAATTTATTTTTTGAAAATAAATAAAACAAGAAGGGGGGAAAATTAGGTGAAAAAGTGTTTAGGTTTCTAAACTTTTAAATTGTCCACAAAATAGTGAAAGCTTTTAATATTTTCCTTATAAATACTTTTGCTCGATCATAAAGCTAGATTTTATAAATACGATAGCAACATGCACACAAAAAGAATAAACATTCTGATTAAAAAAATATATAAAACTAAATATAAATGTTCTTGCCTCAAAGAAAAAAATTTTGCGTGATAACGAGTCAAGGACAAGAGGAAAAACACAAATAATTGTGTTGAATTATATAACCTCTTAGATTACGTCATGAGATGACGTCATAAGCTCTCATCCCAAACAATTCTGTTTCGCTTCATTCAAACAATGTGTAGAATAAAAGAATGTTTTTCTTCTTATTTTGATAAGGTCGTCTAATGGAAGTAATTGTTTCAAAGAATCGAATTATCTAGTCCATTTTTGATGATTTTAAGTGCTTGAAAATGGATACACTGACCATATTGATTGTATCAGTGTTGGTAATTTTTCTTTCCATATGGCTATCAAAAAGGATACAAGGAAGAAAATCATTACCAGGACCTATAGGACTACCAATTGTGGGCTACCTACCGTTTTTGACGAAGAAAATTTACGTAAAACTGACACTCTTGGCGGATACTTATGGGCCAATATACAGGTTAGTATCAAGTTTATTTTTTAGTACGTTGTGTGATACGAAATATGACCTTTTTTATTGATCAATGATATTGATCATAATGTAGGTAATTTTTTAAAGAACTAAATTATGTCCATCCGTTTTCGGTGTCAAGATTTCAAAAATAGATACATTGGTCTTTTCGATTGTCTCAGTGCTGATATTTTTATCTCTGTATGGCTCTTAAAAAAAGACAGGAAAGAAATTTATAGACAAGACTAATCTGTCTACCAATTGTAGGCAATTTACTATTTGTGATTAAGAAATTCTAGGTAAAACTGGCACAATGGCTGATACTTATGTACCAATATACAGGTTAGATTTTAGGGATTAGGTTTTTCTTTTTTACTCATAATATGCGTGAAATAAAAAAAAACTTTTCCTTTATATACGAACAGTGATAAAACCGTTGATATAAGTAAATTTTATGAACTGAATTATGTAGTCTGTTCACTTTTGATGGTATTTGTGTCAAGAGTACAAGAATCTTGACCTTTTTTATTGTCTCAGTGCTCATAGTTTTTTTCTCTGTAAAACTCGCAAAAAGGAGAAGAAAATTGTTAGATACAGTTTTTGACACAGAAAATTCACAAAAAACTGACATAATTGTTTAAAACTTAATGTACTGCGCTAAAAAAACGGTCCACCCTGAATAACTTTTGGTCTTCACGTTCTATGACTCGTTCTTAATGGTTCGAGTAAGTGACCTCAAATATTCTAATTTAATAGTGCAGACGATGTTTTCAGTTACGAAATCAGACACAAAAATGTACTTTCTCTGAATAAACATACCTTTTTTTCGGATTGTACTTTTGACTCCAAAATAAAGAGGATAGCCGCAATTTGAAAAGTATGGTCCCCATAGTTTGGTCAAGATAGTGGTCCAAAGTTCAGACCATTTAATATTAATTTTATTTTTTGAGTATTTCTTTAAATCTCCAGTTTTTCAAGAAAATTGAAAATTTTTGCACACAATTATAAAGCTTGCGACCCAAAGATAATTCGACGCAAAAAATAAATTTCAGTAAAGACAAATTATTTTATTTAATATTAGCCGAAACAATTTTGAGTTGTAAAGTATGAAAATTTTTGCAACATTTTGAAGTATTTAATTTCCATAGCAAAATACAAAATTAGTGCGAAATCGGTAGAATACATCTTGAAAAATCGAATTTTAAGAAAAGCGTATATTTAAATTTCCATTTCTCAGAAACTGTTCGTCCGATTTCTCTTAAGTTTTTTATTTTGCCCTGCAAATTTAAATACTTTAAAATGATGTAAAAAATGTTATATCTTATAATTTAAAAACTTTTCTGCTGCTATTAAATAAAATAATAAAAAATAATAAATATTTACTGAAACTTTTTTTGCGTCGAATTATCTTTTGGTAAACGAATTTTATAATCATGTGCAAAATTTTTTTTACTTTAGCTTTAAAAGTTTTCGAGATATGGCGAAATACGCAAAAAATAAAATTAACATTAAGAGGTACAAACTTTGGATCACTCTTCTGATCAAACTATGTGGACCATATTTTCCAGATTGCGTCTATACTTTGGGGGTCAGAAAATCAGAATCCGTCGGAAGAAGTGGTATGTCTATTCAGGAAAAATACATTTTTGCGTCTAATTAATTACCATATTTAAAGTCACCCCCTCGAACTTATAAGAATGAGAACGTAAAAATCCGATCATTAGATGAAAAATTATTCAGAGTAATCTTTTTTTTTTCTTTTTTCCTTTTTTTTTTTTTTTTTTTTTTTTTTTTTTTTTTTTTTTTTTTTTGCTCAATCTATTTTATGGCAGAAATAAAGGAAAAACAATTAGAACTTTCAATGCGTTGAAAATCGAATAAAACATGCTATAGAAATAAATAAACCATGAAGTACAAAAGTTTAGTCAACTACATCAAGTTAAAACATTTCACAAGAATCTGTTCAGGAATTTGTAAGATGTCTCTAACAGAAATTTAAAACATTTTACAAATGTAACATTAAAAAAAATATAGGTAACGTGATATTTGCTCCCTTGAACGAATATGTATTACTGTATTTATACATCTGGCCTAAAAAAATTGCCTTTAAAATCCAGTTAAGAGAGTACTGCAGTTTTAAATTTAGTTACTATAGTTTAAGAGTCTTTCTAACATGCAGAAAGGGATTCAGTACTACTAACAATTTTGAAAAAAATAAAATGATTAGTTTTTGTTTTTTTTATTATTGGAAGAATCTGAAGAAGAAAAAAATTTTGTTTATAGTATGGACGTGCAGCTTTTTATTTAAAGCTAGGATTAGCGGGAGCAATTGCAATATTTTTTGGTGGGGTGTATGCAAACTCATAAATATATCTCTCTTTTATTAAACCCGGCGAGTTTTTTTTTGTTTGTTTGTTTTTGTTTTCTCATTTAAAAGATTTTTGCAAAAATTAAATTGTAGCACTGATCACTAGATATATTATCAGGTGGCTGACAATATACTTTTAATCAAAATCAACTAAAATATAAAATTAATGCAAACTCACTGCCCAGAATATCCTTTCTAATAATTCATATCCATATTTCGATGATTGTGCCTCTCCTATCCCTCGTCAGTTTAAAAAAGCAAATCACTTATTTCCCTCCAAACGGTCCAACGGCGTCGGTAATTTTTCTAAAAAACACTTTTTTGTTTTCAAATTTAATTGTTTTGCAATTTTAAACTCTATACAGCATTACAAACCATAAAAGCTTACTTTTTTTTGCAATTGCGAAACAATATATGCAGTATCATAAATGAAGACGGTTTCTATCCATAAAAGCTTATTCTGAGGGCAAAACGAATTTCGACGCGAACATGAGCAGTTTTTCTACCACACGCCTCATCTTCACTGAGCAATAACTCTCGAGGAGAATCGATTTTCTATGTTAATGATTTGCCAAAACTTAGTAGTCCTCAAAATGCAACGCATGGTGAACAAATCGTCATTTTTGTGAGAAATGGGCAGAAACCGTTCTTCCCCCTTGATCCTCAACTGAATATCTGCACCTAACGTCATTGTGGGTAAATCGTCGCATTCGTCGATTTAGAAGTTGATCAAGTTCGACACCCACTCTCATAACATCGCTTACAGGCTTCCAATTAAATCTGATTTTAATCACAAGGTCGAGTATAATCGCGTATTCTTCTTCTCGAGTTGCATGTAACCAATCAATAATCACGTGCCCGAAATGTAAAATTGCTTTTATGGTGGAAAAGTAGAAAATACAATTTTAAAAAAATACAAGCACATTTTTCCTGTCTTATAAGAGAAACAAGGTTGATCGAAATAATCATTTATTATCAATCTCATTTTTTTCACAGTATTCGTATGGGAAGTCGAAATGTTTTGGTGATAACTGATTTCAAACTCATAAAAGAAGCTTTCGCAAGTGATGCTTTCATGGGAAGACCTCCTGATTTGCCTATTGAACAGAGTGAAACATCTCAAAGTATGTGCTAACTCTTTCCTAGAATGCACACTATTTTTCCACCTGATTAATAAATAAAGCCTAAAACTAAAGGGAAAAATCAATTTAGAAAACGGTAACCATATAATGAAACAATACAGAATTTTATTACCTATGATTCTATAGTCACTAAACGTTAAATTAATGTTTAATTTTGCAAACATTTTTTGTAATGCTCATGAAATTAATAAATAACTGATTTCTTTTTAAATTTATAAATATTTTAAAAAGTAATATTAAGATTAATTCGAATAATGCAAATTATAATACTACAATATATTTTGACTATTATTGTCATAGCTTCCTTTTAGAGAAAAATCTAAAAATGTTACTGAAAGAATATTAGGATAAATATGAATTTGGCTGAATTATCAGAACAGAAACGGAAAGAAAGTATATACAATAAAATGATTTAATTTACAGATATGCACAAACTTAGGTAGAATAATATTTATTTCACATTTAAAAATTGCACTTACCTTTTATAAAATAGAATATATTTAAGAAACGATATTTTTTAACTCGCGCAATTTCCAACCTTTTCAAGCTTGAAAAAAAAGCCAAACGTGCTTGATTAAAAGGCCGTGTTTGGCAACTGACTATTTCAAATTTTCGACAATATTAGATTCACGGAGGTGAAAATAATTCAAAATAATCAACCGAAGTTGTTAATGAACGCAATCTCGGTGTCTGGTATTTCTCTTTATTGGTGTTAGGATTTAACTACCCTATCTTGAGTGTAGATGTAAGCTCGATTAGTCGTTAATCTGAAATAAAGTATCCTTTCACACGGGTATTTGGGGTTGTTGAACACATAACTTGGAAGAGAATTACTCCACAGTTTTTAATTATAAGCAATATCAATAATTTTGAATAAATGTATTATTTTACAGAAAGCGAAGCAATAATAGGCTTGCCATGGAAAGAACAAAGACGATTTTCATTGCACATGCTACGCGATCTAGGCTTCGGGAAAACCAAAATGGAATCTCATTTAAAAGTAAGCATTGAATTTAGAATAATAGGTTTAATTTGCGCCATTAAAGTCTATACAAATTTTTATTAGAATCTTCAAAAATTCGAAAGAATTATTTTTTTAACATAGGTTTTTCTTTGTTAAACGTAAGCTATGTACAAAGTGCCTTAAATTAGACCACTTTTTTTTAAAATAAAAATGACAGGAAAACGGCTAGCAACAACTCTTGGTCATGTGAAAGTGCATAAATCGTCTTCCTAGTATTCCTGATTTTGGTCCAAAAATGTTTTGATAGACAGCACTAAAAAAAGCAAACCTATAAATAAATTTAAAAAAAGCAAACCTATAAATAAATTTAAAAAAAATTAAAGAAAAGGATTGAAAATCACACGGCAATTTTTAGAAATCTTTCAAGGAATGAAAATCAGATTATGATATTTTCGAAATGTCCATCATTAGCCACAATCTTGTTTTAATATAAGAAGGAAATTTGCATACAGTAAAATTCCCGAAAAAAATTAAAGGGAATCGCAATGCTGTCAAAATGTTTTAGAACTTAAACCAGGAACTCGAGGGGGGGGGGGATATTTATGCCCTGTTGCATAAATTTACTGCAAGAATGTATTTTCCTACCTTAAATGTTTTCCTGATATAATTTTTTAAAAAAAACTGTCTGTATAATTAAGTACTAGAATATGTAGCAGGTTCAATTTTATTCCATTCCATTCTTATTTGTCTTCAATGTCATATCGAATCATATGAATCTTCGAATCATATGCAAAAGACTACAATAAACTTGGTATAACTTCTACGAAAACGAACTAAATGTTTCAAAAAGTGTTCATTGATCTTTTACCAATATTATTGTGTAAATAGTGATACACATCAGCCAAGGGTACCACAGTTTCAAGACAAATCGTGTACAGACGTTTGAGAAATATTGATCTATATATATACTCTTTAGCTTGTCAGATGTGTTGCACTCACGGCAAGTCATTTTCGCAGCGATTATCGAGGAGTAGAGATTATGCAATGCGGATATCGTCTTAGAGGGGTTTATGTGATGTTTTCGGACTAGTCCAGGTATAGCTTGCCCTCAGATTCACTTCGGACTTTCACATGGAGAAAGCCAGGTACCCGTTACCAACAGGATTCAACAGCACCATAACGGTGGTGCAGAATTCCTCGTTTGAGGTGGAATTATCGGAATCAAATTGGAAACAAGACAAATTTATCTGGACATCATACTGGAACAACATATACGTTAGTTTAGGGTTGTCATGGACGCAGAATTTGTGTTTATGAATATCAACGCTCGCTCTCTCCGAGCAAACATCCTGAACAAATACTGTCAATGTGAGGATACCACCCACATGGAATGGCCAGCCCGTCATGGCTTGAAGTCAGTCAACCACCTTCAATATGTGCTCTGGAACTTTGGAGAGCATTGCTTGATGTTTGGAGTATCTTCCCCAAGATCAGCTCGATAATTTGATACTCAGCATGTACGTTGTTCGGATTGTATTTCACCAAGTGGGATATATTAATGTATTAACCATCATGCCAACTATGTATTTTTAAGATTTTCTAAAAGAGATATTTTTTATGATTGTTCCATGGTGCAAACATCGTAGTTTTTATGAATGGTATACACACATATTTTTTGTTTTTGTTTAAAAATGGACTTTATGAGTAAATTACGTTTGCTTTGTTTCTGGACCTTTATTTGCCGCTCATGACATTATCGTTAATTTATGGACATTAGTGCATTTATTTCTCTTACGTACTCTTAGCCTGAAAAGTCATTAATTTATCACGTTTTCATTTAGTTCCATCAAAATCATTGGCAGAATCAGACGCCATTTTCTTAGCAGCAAATAAAAATAAAAATTTCCCTAAGGAAAAACCGAAGAACTTGAAAAAAATCTGATTGGGATATCTTTTTTGGGATACCTCAGAATATTGGGATATCTTTCAGACCCAGAACGCGCCGAACATTTGAAGAAAAATTTCTCAATAATTTTTAACTTCTATTATCAACAAACTTGCAACTGATAACTTCCGATTTCGCTCACGCGTACTATTACAGATGTGTGTATTAAGGTAAAATGCATTTCTTCTGTCTTCAATTTATTACAAATTGAAGTGAAGTCAACATTGCTTTCGCCATTCCAATGAATAAATGTGAATTCAGAATGTACAGAACTATAATAGTTATAGAATATTCGTCTTCGTTATAGAATAGTATATATTTCTGTATCCATATAATCCGGAAAACAAAAATAAAAAATTATCCAAATTACTTGAAATAGTTGATTTGTGCATATTCTTAATTACTTTTTATCGTTTTCTTGATAAGTATTTTTTAGTTTTGAAAGAATAACTTCAACTAGCATTCAGCTATTCTGTTTTTAACTACATATTCAAATTCATATTCGCGATCGCAACGAACTATAGGAGACGTTGTTGTATGAGACGCATACCTGCGATTTCTATATGAACCGTCATTCAGTTACTCTGGAGACGTCTTTAATGTAGCGTGTAGCATTGCAACGTTCCTTCTTTAATGTGGCTTATTAAATTTAAAAAAGAAAAATGCTTGATCTTCTTTCTTGTACAACCGAAAACAAAATGGTATCTCTTTTTATTAGAGAAGGAATAAGGGTCTCGATTTGAGTTAAATCTACGATTTGAATTAGTTTCGTTTCTGATATTCTTATAAGAGTTAAAACCTAATGCCCGAGAAATAGTATTACTAAATTTAATG
>NC_092208.1:52171824-52183488 GCF_043381705.1 Parasteatoda tepidariorum
CTGAATCATATTACTTCAAACATTGGAATATACAAGAAGTATACATAAACACATAATGTTATACCATTTAATTTTTCAAAAAAAGTATTTTGACAACAATTTTTATCAAAAAATTATAAACTAAAAAACGGAAAATAAAGAATTCTTAGGATAAAAAGCGATTTTAAGAATTCTTTACATTGATATAAAAACTTTCATATTGTTTCTTTTTTTATTATTCTTATAATTTTTAATCAGACGTAAAAAACCATTCTGTAGAGAACTATCATCAAATAAATAAAAAAATATTTACAAGCAAATTTTTTATTATAAAAATCATAACACTCACCTGTTTCATAAATCTGCAGAATTCCAAATTAAATGTTCTTCGTTTGAAAATTTTATTCTCAAATAATGTATGCATAGATTATCCCTTCATTACTTTTAGATAACATACCACACATCAAAATTTTATAAATGTAAGATCTCGATATAAATTTGAATATGTAGCTTAAAAACAGAATAGCTGAATTTTAGTTGAAATTATTTCTTCTAAACTAAAAAATACTTACCAAGAAAACGATACAAATTTATTATTAATCAGAACAAATGAATCTATTTCAAGTAGTTCGGTTGATTTTTTATTGTTGTTTTACGAATAATATAGATACAGAAATATATATTTTTCTATAAAGAAGAACAATATTCTGTAACTATTATACAGTTCTGTGCATATTCTGAATTCTTATTTATTCATTGGAATGACGAAAGCAATGCTGACTTCACTTTAATTTGTAATGAATTGAAGACTAGAAAAAATGTATTTTACCGTAATATACACAATCTGTAACAGCAAGTGATCATTTGGAAGTTATGTTGTTGGTAATAGAAAAGTAAAAATTATTGAGAAATTGTTCTTCAAATGCTTGGCGTGTTCTGCTTCAATGTTTGGCATGTTCTGGTTAGTTTTTTCAAGAAGTTCCTTTTCCATAGGGAAATTTTGCTTCTTATTAGCTGCTAATAAAATGGCGTCCGTCATTGCCAATGGTTTTGTACGATCCAATGTCCGATATTTTCAGTCTCCCGATAGATGGCGTAGCTTTTTATTTCAATATGAGAAATTTTTAAAATCGTTTTTTTATCCTAAGAATTCTTTATTTTACGTTTTTTGGTTTATAATTTTTTGATAAAAAATTGTTGTTAATATAATTGTTTTAAAAAATTAAATGGTATAACATTATGTGTTTATGTATACTTCTTGCATATTCTAATGTTTGAAGTAATATGATTCATAAAAGTATGGAATAAAACTTCGGCACTTACGTATTAACGCCACCGCAACTACAGATTTGGCGGTTTCTAAGTGCCAAAAATCTACAGCTAAAATTTTTGCGACAAATCATAACACACTTTATTAAAATAACACTTATTTAAAATCAATAAATAAAACACTTTAATAAAACACTTTATTTAAAATCAAAGTATTTTGTCGGATTTCGGTGGACAATGGGCAAAATATTTGGCCCCTGAAAAAATAAAATTGCATCTTGTTCTATTTTTGGCAAATCCCAAAGACGCATTTTCGTAGTACTAAAAAATGGTAACAAAAATCGAAGAACAAATCATTTTGGAATTCTTCTGATTTATAAAGCAGGTAAGTGTTAATTTTTATAAAACAAAAAATTTTACTTTTAAATATTTTTTTTTCTTATTTGATGATAGTTTTCTATAGAATGGTTTTCTACCTCCGATTATGAATCAAAAAAGAAAAAACATGAAAGTTTTTTATTTTAATGTACGGAATTTTTAGAATTGGTTTTTTCTTTTCTGTTTTGTAGCGTAAGCATTCTTTATTTTACATTTTTCAGTTTCTGAATAATGATTTTTATTAAAATTGTTATCAAAAAACTTTTTTACAAAATTAAATTATATAAAATTATGAAGATTCTGCATACTTTTTGCTTATTTTAATGTTTGAAGTAATATGATTCTGAAAACTATGGAATGTAAAGTTTAAATAGGCCTTTCAGGTTATATCATTAAATTTAGTAAAACTATTTCTCAGGCATTAGGTTTTAACTCTAATAAGAAGATACATATTTTTTTCTGTTTATTTACAAATATTTTTCAGATGTGTTTTGGATGTTCCTTCTTTAAAAAAAAGAGATACCTTCTTGTTTTCGTTTGCATAAGAAAGGATATTAAACATTTTCTTTTTTAAATTTAATAAGCCACAATGGAGAAGGAACGTTACAATGCTGCACGCTACAAAGACGTCTCCAGAGTAACTGAATGACTGACTGACTGTTCATATAGAAATCGCAGGTATTCGTCTCAAACAACAACGCCCCCTATAGTTCGTTGCGTTCGCGAATTGAATAGTTTGCTTTACGTTAAGCATTTATTTAGAATATTTTGTATTTCTATAGAAATAAAAGCTTAGTTACGAAAAATTCAGACCTATTTTTTATCCTTTTTAAAATTGCTGCATAAATTTCAAGCATAAACGGGGCTCTGGTGCCACATATTGTCATACTAATAATTGGCGCTTGCATTTTTCACGCAATAGCATAAACATTGTACAATACTCAAGTTATGACTCAAGAGATTCATGAAGAAATAAGTACGTAAGGAAGCATTGGGATGAGTCTCTCTTATGTCACGACAGAGATGGAAATAATTTTATTACTTATATTGTCTACCAGACTTTAATATGTCAAACTCATACTTATGATGGTTTATAAGATTTAATGGCTGCCTGAAAAATTTTACATTATTACTAAAATTTGACAATATCACTGACATCTCGTGAAAATAGGTAAAAATGAAGTCAAAGTACTTCCACGAAGACAACAGCTAGTTTAAAAGAAAATAAACAGCGGATGGTGTATTGCTAAAGAATAAAATCAATGTTAAGCCTTTTTCGGCATTAATTTTGTCCTTCTAATTTAAAGATTAAATTATCTTTCAATTATATCGAAATTTAAATTTCAGGAAGAAATTCTTGAATTGATTGAACTAATAGAAAAAGAAAATGGTTGTCCAATATCGCCTGCTGAATACCTCACTCCCAGTATGTCCAACAACATCGCTTCATTTATATTTGGAAAGCGTCTCAAACACGATGATCCTAAAAGAAAGATGCTAAACGAATGCTTTGCTGAAATTGGACGTTTAGGATTACCTTTAATTCCAATGTTCTTTCCTTGGATAAGTAAAGTTTTGGACTTTTTCAATATAGGGACGAGGAAAAAATTTTCCATAGAATTAGGCAAGGTAAAAAAATACGTCAGGTAAGGCAATTATTCATGCATTAAACTGTTTTGAACATTTGCCTCTCAAATATAAAAAATAATCATTTCTGTTTTGGACCAATTCTTCTACCTTAAATTCTACGACTCATTTACATGAAAACTTCATTAACTGTAACTCATTAAATTTGATAATATTTTGTAGTGAAATATCATCTAGATACTACACAAATTTGAAAGATTTCGCTCTCTATTCTTACACGAAGAAAAAACTTGCTAAAATTGCATACTGTTTGGTAATAGTATTTCTGGGAAAGCAACCATAATTCTGGTAATGAAATCTAAATGTACGGAATTTTAAACAATCATTTATTAATTCTATCTTTCATATGGTAACGCTTTACGGAAAATTCTGGATTTTAAAATTATAACTCTTGAAATTTTGAATTGTAAGGTATACAATTTATACGTCATTCAATGTAATTTTACATAGGAATAGTACAAGGGGATCGGATTTTAAATATACGACTTCTTTAAATGTTAGTTAATGCGAATTGAGATTGACTGAAGAATACAAACTTCACAATACCCATTAAATATTAATTGTGTACATTAATCAGTATTTTGACTATGAATTAAGTTTTGTATCTTTGCATGTTACCATCTTTCTGCAGTAAGGAGCTAATTTTAAACTCGACTGTTTTCGTTACTAACCGTTGCCCACTGTCCCAAAGAAGCAAATGCTGCATTGGGGAGTTCTTGAATTATCCACCAGATTGAGTTTACTGATCTCGAGAGATTTCGTTTCCAGAGTAGTCCTTTTACAACTCAGCATATGCTGGGTTCATCGCTGAAAATATCTTATTCGCTTAAGTTCTTGGATGAATTTTATATATATGGATAAGAGAAAAGTTGATCTTCAGATAGCTTAACAGATTGGGAAAGAGGTCCGATTCCTTACGGACACTTTAATACAAAGGACACCATTAATGAGGAAACCATATAAATCAGACAATCTTATAATTATTATGGTTTCATTTTCCCGGATATTTACACGCGAAATTTTATAAAGATTGCAAAAACGTTGAAGATTAGAAACGCCCACACACTTTTCTGCAACTGCTGAACCACTTTAGTGTTTTTTTTTAGGTCTCTCTCGTAGTAAACAGTTTTTGGGGCTAGGATTCATGCCGTTTATTTTATTCGATAGTTTGGGAGATAATAGTAGACCCTTCTCTAGAAACTTTATGGGTGTATTTTTAATTTGATGCACCCTGGTTTATTTCTTAACTACATGCATTGATTTCATTTCCATTTATTCATTTTGAGATTATTTTCGTCATGTAGCATGAAATTGAGTGACGCATACTGATTTTTGAGAGCCTGAAAACAAATATACAGAAAAGCATAATAAAAATATCTTATTAAGGAAAGCTTACTAACAAACAATTATCTTAAATAATATATTCATATTTAATATATTCTTAAGCAATATATACTTTCTGTCCTACACCCTACATAATTACTAGGAGGTGTTGCTAGTAACATGAAGGAAATCGGGGCGAGTCTACCCATTTTTTCAGTTTGTCAACTTTCAAGTGGTCAAACTTTTGTAAATATTAAAGAAAAAAGGTTTTTAATAAGTGTTTCGGAATCGCTATTTATCCCTCTTTAAAGCTGTGAAATCGATTTTAGAAAATATTAACAGTTACGCTGTTACTGTATATTTTTATAGAACTGCTGACAAATCTCTCGTATGGGGCGAGTCTACCCATTCTACTAAAATGAATGTTAACATTGTAAATAATCAAATTTTACTATTAAATTGTTATTTTAGTTACTATATAGGATATTTATGAAGTAAAATTCATAACTTTATTATATATTCCATTTTTTTATTCATAAAATAACACAAATTGAGTATTTGATCGATTATCACATTTTGATCACAGTTTTGTTTTTATAATCATTAACATTATAAAATAACATTTTTTTCTGATTATTGTTGATAAAAATAAATTAAAATTAATATAAATTTACAATTAAATAATTAATAAATAATAATAATTAAAGATTATTAACAAAATCGAAATTCAAACATTGGGAATCATGAAAAATCCTTTTCCCATTCTTTTGGGAGGTAATAATAATTTATAAATAATAATTTATTTAACTTGCATTAAATAAAAAAAGTTAATTTTGTAATATAAAAATTGAAAAAATAGGTAAAATAAACATATTTTATATTTACATTTATATTTAACCTATAAATTTTCTTATTAATGATAAATTTATCAATGCAGAATTAAAATAATATACTCAAATTCATTTAAAATGACTTAATTTTAATATAAACAAAGTTCTAAATTATATTATTATGCTTTATTAAAACTAAATACGAATGGGTAGACTGGCCCCGCGATTTCTAGCTTTTTGTTTACAACAGCAAAACTTACATTCTTTTTGGGTTTTTTTTCATGTAAAATTAATGTAATCTTAGTCTTAGATAAGTTTATCACTTAACCAAAGTGAAAATAGTAATAATAATAATATACTTACGGAGCACCAACTAAAAGTTTGCTGATCTTCAATAAAAATCTCTCAAAAGAGGCTTGAACAGGTCGGTTAAAAAGACACCAAATAAATAAAAACGGATCAAACTACTACAGCGCCATCTTCCTTAGAGTCTGAACTAAGTCCTCCGTCGGTAAAAAAAATTTTATTTGCAATTTAAAATAGTGAAAATTAAATAAAACTAAAATGGGTAGACTCGCCCCGGTTTACGATATATATATATATATATAAAATCATTTTTCAATTTGAATATTGTTTTTATCAACTTCTATCCGTATTAGAAGTTTCATTACTTAAAATTTCCAACTATTATTAAAGTGTTTTTTTTACAGATGGCAGCACTGAAATGTAATTTGCTTATATATTTTTCACAAATTATTTTAGACGATAAAGCTAAAAGCACATTCTTTGTAGTTTTTCTTCTTAAAATATTTTGTTAACTGTTAGATTAGTATATTTAATTTTAAAAAACAAATGTTTATTTTATTTTACTTCATATCTATAAGTATGTTTTCCACTTTTGAAATTACATTGCTTTATATTTTTTTGGAAGCATAGATGCATTACAAAGAGTGATTTTTATCTTAGGATAATTATTCTTCATTTTAAAGTGTTTCTTTCCCTGTCGCAAAGGAATGCGTCCTAATGAGAATTCTTTATTATTTTTCTAATATTATATATATATATACTATATATATATAACTCTGAAAAAAGGCATTTTAAAATTATTTGTATCCTTTTGTAGAGAAGAAATGAGAGAGCACGAAGCAACCTTTGACCCTGACAACATTCGAGATTTCATAGACGCATACTTACTTGAAATTCAGAAACGAGCCAAGGATGTCACTTCAACATTTCACAGTAAGAGCATAGTTATAGTTATTAAAAAAGCGACATATGTTCATAGGCCAGCAGGCTCGCATTTTAAATGGACTAGTTAGTGGTCTGCAGAATTGATCTTCAAACATTCATATGCCGAAAACTGCATATCAAATGTGTTTATTTACTGTAGGCGTTTATAGAGACTTAAATTAACGCAGGACTGTTCCATTTCTGAATTCATTGAAGTGTTTAAATTGAATCATAAAAAATGCCTTAACGTAAAATAACTTTAAACTTTCAATTATACTGCTAAAAATTTAATTTACATGAAATAAGGAATATTATCTTATAAATATAATTCTATTAGTATGAAATATTGAATTGGACTTTTTCACATGTTCATTTAACTGCGAAAAACTAAAATCAAGGAAAACAAAAAGAAATAGCATATTATTGGTGGAAACTATATTTTGTTTTTAATTTAACTTAAATCTCGTTGGTTCTGCAAGCCTTAATTGTTATAAAACCAGTTAGGCCAAATAAACTTAAATTTGGGATTAAAGAGTTAACTATTTAATTATATATTGTAATTAGTTTTACCTAGAGCCCCTGAATAGGAGCCTTATTCTGAGCGTTCTTTCCAGTTTTTTTTTCAAACTTCAAACTGCAGATTTTTCTTATCAAAAAACCAGTGTTTTCCTATAGGAAAGTAGTACATAGCAAGAAAATTTGAATAGAGTTTTGTTCAAAAGCTCAACGCTTGGAGCGCTTAAGCAAATCTGTCAGAATAAAAATTTTAGATAAATATAAAATAGGAACATACAAAAATACTACTAATTCCGAAAAATAAGCATTTATTTCCTACATGATTTAAATACTTTTATAAAAGAACAATTGTTTCGATAAAAAAAAATTATTTAAATTTTCAGGAGATACTCTTGAAGATTTAGCGAGAGGTTTCTTTGGTGCTGGAAGCGAAACCGTACGTTTAAGCGTTGAATGGATGCTTCTAATTTACTCTGCTTACCCAGAAGTTCAACAAAAGGTTCATGCAGAGATCGATGATGCTCTTGGTTCAGAAAGGTTTCCAACATGGCAAGATAGGTTTGACATGCCTTACACTGAAGCCACAATCCTAGAACTCATGAGATGGAAGCCCATTATACCCGTGAACCAAATCCGCTAGTAAGTAGCACTCCGAGATCTGATCTTGAAATGATGGCAAAAACTGCATTTTTTACTAAGAAGTATGTAGCTTAAAATAAAGTTCACTCATAAATATGATTAAAAAACAATTTAGGAAATAAGTTTCATAATTAAATTAGTTTTATTTTGTTGAAATTTTCATTTATTACACAAAAACTGATGTTTTTTTAAGCATCTTTTTTCCATGTTGTAGGATATTTTTATCATTTAATTCTTCTTATTTTGCTCATGAAATAAAATCAACAAGAATTAAATAATCAGATATTTATACGCCATGAAGTCCGTCCGAAAGGTGCTTGAATCAAATTTGCGTCCTCATTTATAATTTTTCTTTGTAATTCAAATTTTTAACTAGAAAGAGTAAAATCAAGTTTTCTAAATATTTTGAAACGTTAAATAAATAATCTCATTAAACTAAAGTGGTAAGATATTGCCTGATTGAAAACTTCATTCACTTCAGAAATAAGAAATAACAGTCAACATGTTTCAAGCCCATCAAAAAGACTCGACATGCGTACGTAAAGTTGCCAACGAAAAATGGAAAAATAATGGTGAGAAACAAAACATGAAAAACCACACAAGCCGAAAGAGAAAAAGATGAAAAAAACAAGAAGAATCACAGTGGCCAAGAAGCAAATCAGGGTAAAATGTATTTGCACTCATTATGGAGAGGTGGTGCTGAACTAGTGTTCATAACATTATGTTGTTGCATTATAAGTAACTTTATACATAACAAGGGAATCATTATTCAAAGGAATAAAACACAAGATTCTAGGGCATCAAAATGAGCTGATGTGTCTGAGGCAAAAATAATTTTGACATAGTCGCAATTGAATTTATGCCCGAGAATCCAACAATGGGAAGGAATTGAAGATTTCTCGAATTCTTGATAACGGACATATCTATCATGTTACTTGTGTATAAATCTGAAAGCTCGCTCATGTCACCCGATGTAGCCAAGGTTGGATTGATAAGAGCTGTGGTAAATGCTCCAGCGGTTATCAAAGCTAATAAAATCTTCATGAGACTTAAATTTGATTTTGTTAACAAGTCTGAAAATTACTTTAAAGCCAAAACTGGGAAGAATATTAGCAATTTTGTAACAAACTGGAGGGAAAAAAAGGTAAAGTAACAAGATCTCTGTAAGAATTAGAAGAAGAGGGGCTTGTGGGTCCTGTGAGTTTAACAAGGTAAACTATTTAAACCCCTGTTGCATCAGCTCGTCTTGATCCCTTGAAATCTTGTTTCATTCATTTTAATGCTGATTTCCTTATTAACGGAAGTAGTTTCACCCTAACTCTCCATAACTCCTGGAAATGCATTTTACCCTGATTTGCTTTCGGCAACAACGATTTTTCCGGGGGTTTTCTTTTTCCTCTCTCGGCCTACTGTAGTTTTTCCTGTTTTATTTCTCACCTTTATTTTCCCATTTTTCTTACGCAAATCTAAGTTTTTAATTCAAATCATTTTTGTTTTCCTCACATTCACGACTGGCAAGTCTTGAAAATAATTTTTGATATGTCTGAAACAAGTCGACTCTTATTTATTTCTCATTTATAGAAAACATATTTCTTGTTGTTTTCAAAACTTTTCATCAGGAAAGTAAATAAGGTTAAAAAAAAAACAATTCTTGTTGTAAATTCATGTGAAAAACCATAAATACTTTTTCTCAGAATTTCTGTTTTTTTAAATAGTTTTTTGCAGATGGTGTTACATATATTAAGCGTATATAATAAATAGCATAAATAATAAGAAAGAAAGACAATTAAAAATCCACATTTTTCAAAATATTTTAAAGAATAAAAACCATTTTACACCAGTTTCGAAATATTCCTCAACAGCTGCAATCGCATACCGTCACGTGTCATGTGATTTTCAATTATTTTTCTTTGATTTCTGGTTTTACTAGCATAAGCTCTATCGATCGAAAAAAAACTGATCAAAAACTAAGAACTCTAGGTGAACAAATTTATTACTTTTCTGTATCAATTTGCTGAAAGGAATTTTTTTCTTAGCCATAACCATTTTTCAGTTATAAATCAGCTTTAAATTATCGACTACAGAGGGTAAAATCATGTTTTCTCACAGAATAGCTGCGTTATACATGCAAACAGAAAAATAATTAAAATATCATTTCTTAAGTGATAAAATATTACCAAATGTTTTCCAATATACTGTACTCTGGATGACAAGAAATTAAGTTACCATTTCTTGAATTTTAAATTACGTTTATAAACTTATAAAATATTTAAAAAGCAAATATACTTTTTCAGTACAATTGCAGATACTGAACTTAATGGATACTTTATTCCCAAGCACATGGACGTGATAGCCATAATTTATGCAGTATCCCATAACAAATCTCTGTGGGGAAATGATACTGATGAATATAAACCAGAGAGATTCTTGACTGAAGATGGAAAAAAAGTTGTGAAACCAGAATACTTCATTCCCTTTTCAATAGGTATAGTTTATTTATACATAAAATTGGTTTCGAAACTAAGCTTACATTGGAAAACTTATGCATATTTTTAAACTTATAGGATATTTTTAAAAAAGTAAAATGGTAAACATTTTTTAAACGTTTCCGTTCATAGAGAACTATAAAGAAGATACCTTGATGCTCAATGCTTTGCGATCACTTTAGCCGAGAGAGCTATAGCAACTTTTTATGGATCCGTGGATCAAAGTTTCTATTCCAGTCCTTGCCACACATATCTTATTTCTTCTCATCACCGCATGTTATGCTGTATTAATTTTTTTTTAAGTGTATTTTGTGCTATGGTCATTTTTAAAAAACACAATTCAAACTATATTTATTTTTTTATACGCACACTTTGAGCTTTATGCAAATTAAAAAGCTCATCAATGGTCGATTCTTTACAAATGATGTTTTTGGCTACACAACTACCTTAAAATGACTATAATGGAAAAAGTTTTCTAATTAGAGGTACCACGTGAAACTTCTGCTATGCTTAGATAAAAAAAAATATCCGATCAAAATTATCTGGAGAGGCATTATTTAGCGAATATATCATAAAGCAACGTAACTGTTCAAAGCTAAAGGATCACTTTAATTGAAAAAACTGCCACGTCATTCTATGTTCTAGGAAATCTGAGATTTCAACTCGTCATCACCATATACAACCTCATTCATTCCCGAAATTTTTTTCTTCTGTTATATGCACAAGGAATTGGACGCTTGCAACTCGAGAAGATGTGAAATAATGCCGAACCATGGAATTTAAATGAAATTTAATTGGTAAGCGACGTCACGGGCGTGTGTTTCGTGCCTTATTGGCTTCAGAATCGACAAATGGTATGCTTTACCTGCGATGACGTCACTCGCATGTAACCAATTAAAGGCTTTGTTCACAATGATTAAAAGACATGTCGTTGCCAAATCATAATTTTTGAATATTATGATTCTAGCTCAACAAATAGGTGAGTGAATGAAGATTTTAGATGGCATTTTAGTGAGTTTCAATACATGAGCGAAAATTTATACCTTGACAGAAGGAAATTATGCTTGTGCTTAGCCTTTATTTCCAATATTTCAGAAATCTTTAAATCTATCATTTATTTAAGCAATCTAAAGGTCTGGTTTCTTAAGGCTTGGTTTCTTAGGACAGGACGCCGTCAGCTGGAAATCAGCGTTAACCTCTGATTGGTCCATTTGTGAGTTTGATAGTATACGTCATCGAACGCTCATCTTGAACTACAATTGCCGTCCAACTCAACTGCAGTTGGATTACAACGTGACGTTAACCACAGAAGCAATGGCGGACAACATCCAACAGCACATTGAAATCAGCCAAGATTTTGATTTTGA
>NC_092208.1:52184039-52247331 GCF_043381705.1 Parasteatoda tepidariorum
CAAAATCAAAATCTTGGCTGATTTCAATGTGCTGTTGGATGTTGTCCGCCATTGCTTCTGTGGTTAACGTCACGTTGTAATCCAACTGCAGTTGAGTTGGACGGCAATTGTAGTTCAAGATGAGCGTTCGATGACGTATACTATCAAACTCACAAATGGACCAATCAGAGGTTAACGCTGATTTCCAGCTGACGGCGTCCTGTCCTAAGAAACCAGGCCTTAAGGTTTTTATTCTTGCCGTTTTCAGTTGTTGCCAAATTAAAAGTTTCCTAATGTTACTCGTTGATTGTTTGGAGCCACTTCAAACCGCCTTCCACATCAAAAACAATGAACGACAGTCATTTAGTACCATAATTTAGTGATATATTCAAAATGTAAAGACTTCGCAAACTATATTATTATTGTACAATAGAATCATTCCCTAAAAAATCTCAATTTTCTCAAAGTTATTACTTGAAACCACTTTTTACGAAACTATTTTATTATCATCGATTTCACTGGTTCTTTTCACGCACTTTTCATAGCAAAAACATTATTTTTGACTCAATGCGACTAATAATGTAAAAAGACCACGGTTTTTAATCAATTCAGAGGTTTCCTTGCACAGCTTTTATTAACAAAACACAACTTACCATCTTCCGTTTCTTTTAACACATTGACTGCCGCATGTGTTTACAGTGAAATCTCGTTTAGGCCACGCCGGTGTACGAAGAGCATTCTGCTAAGTACTCTCACCGATATTTTAATATTGCGAGTCTCTGGTGGTCACAAGAATAATGTCTCGCTCCGTTTATTTCCATGGTATCATGTCAGTTTATTTGTGTCCGTTGCTTCGCATCTGTTTCTCATCTCGTCATTTTACTCGATCAGTTTGAATCTTTGCCGCGTAATCTTTACCCTATTCGTTGAAATTTCGAAAAGAAAAACGGAAAACTATCTTAGTATGTCAAATAGCAGTAAACAAGAAAGCTTTTTCGAGGCTCGCAATAAATTTCTTAATAAATCATTTTTGAATTACTTTTATAACAATTCAATAATTTTGTTACTTCCTGTGAAATACCTTTTTAAATACATACGAATATCCTTCGCAAGAAGTTAGTCAAATAAGCATCACCCCAATACGGGTGACGCGGCTCGATCAGAAACATTGGTGTCACTCGAATATGGGTGACACGGCAGTTAACGTGTTAAACAAATCATTCTTAAGTCAATAATCGATTAATTTAATTCCTAAATTAATAGTTTCATTAATTGATTATATTATATAATTATTAATAATTATATCATATGCATTACGTTGTTACTAATAATTGAGCATTTTATTTTATTTTTTTCCTACCAGGGAAAAGACAATGTCCTGGAAAACCACTTGCTGAAATTGAAGTTTTCCTATACGTCGTCGCTCTTTTACAAAAATTCGAGGTGTCCTTACAACCTGGAAGAAAAGCTGATTTAGAAGAACAACTCGGAATGGGCCTTTTCCCCAAAAAACAAGAGATTGTATTTAAATTACGAATGAGTGAAAACAAAATGCAAGCTACATAGTTGTACATATATTAAATTTAGCACACATTTAATAATAAATGTGACTTATAATAAAACATATTTTTATTATAAGTATTGCTTATAATAAATGTTACAAATAATAAAACATATTTTTGTAATAAATATTGTTTATAATAAAAAAGATAAAACAGGGCTTGAAAAAACTCAGAAATTTTACCCGTCCCAGAGGACGGCTTGTCCAACAATGTACCCGTCCTCCTTTGAAACTAACCCTTAGCTTCTAAATAAATAAAAATATAATTTTCTCTTATTTATTACTAACATTTATAAAAATTGCTCAATGAATTAGTAGTTACTAGGATTACATTATACAGTAAAAGAAATACTAGGTTACTAATAGTAAAACCAAGTATTTCTTTTATGAAATAATTTAAATGACAAAGGTCAAGTTATCTGGAATGTCAATTTATCCGAGGGTACTGCGTTTTCTAAGTGAATCAAATATGACGTTGGATTCGAGAAATTGGTTGTCCGCGGGAAATTTTTGACCGCCAAGGACGGGCGGTTTTTCGAGCTCTGAGATAAAATATTTGAAGTATTTTTATAATTCTGTAAAGTACCATTTCTTTATTTTGATGTAAAATATTGTACTCTGCTCTAATAGTTTTGACATCACATCCTTCAACTCATGGCTTCTACGTTGCTTAAACCTCCACATAGGTGCGTACAAGATTTTAAATTGTGTAATTTTAAATAACAAAATCCAAAATTTCATTGATATCGATCAAAAAGTTCCTGAGAAATGGAGATTTAAAAATAAGATTTTCCTTAGATGCTTAGATCTTCTAAATTTTTTCATTCAAAAATATATTATTTAAAATTATTTAAAAATTTGAATTTTATAAACAAGGTTTATGATAATGAGAAGCAAGCTTTAATGCAGAGCTATGGCAAAATACATAAAAAGTGAAAGTAACACAAAAGGCTTAAACTGTTAAGTGCCCTCCTGCTGCAATCTAAGAAATATGATACAAATATTCTTCCTCTAATAATATTTATACCAAAATAGCTAGGTGGCCGGTATAACCTGGATGGTAGAGAGTTTAGTCCGTGCTCAAGAGATCGTAAGTTCGAACCACGCTTGCTGAAGACGTTCCTTGTTGTAAATGGTGACTGCTGCATGTTAAATCGATCGGGTCACAAAATCCTCCTTGTTACCATAACAAATCAATACCTCTGTGGGTAATGAATTGGAGATGGATTTTCTCTGGTTTCATATCAAGATTATGATGTGTAGATAAATGTATGAATGAGTCCTCCCTGCAAAACGAGAGTTGACGTGTGTGTGGCTGAGATCGTATTATTGGACATAGATAGCGCCACTTAAATACAAGAAGAGCACCCTCTGCCTTAAATTTGCTCGGTTCAACCAAGCAGGCTTACTAATATCGCAAGTGGCTTTAGAAGCAAGACATTTCCTAGTTTGCAGCAATCCTCTACCACATTTGTTTTTTCAAAAATTTTAATTTGTAAAAAAAACTTACATGCGATCAAAGAAAGTACGTTTTTATATCTTATTCCATTCGTCTTATTCCATTGCTATTGCATCTTATTCCATTGCTATCGTCTGCACTGAAATATGCTTATTTCAGATCTATTTCTCGAATCATTAAGATTGCTTCTCGGTTTATGAAAAATCAAACATTAGATCAAAACTTATTCAAGATGTTTTGCTTCCTGTCTTGTTTCCTGCATATTACGATGAAAATTTCTTCCAATTTTACATTTTTTATTAATTTATTTCATTGCCGTTAACTTCACATTCCATTGACTGCAGATTTAAGAAAGGAAAGAGTGAAAAATAAACATTTCTACAGCATTTCAATGCAACAATTTATATGCAACATTTCTATAGGACAATTCATGTCTCCATCCCAAGAGAAACGTATTTCCATTGGACAATTCATATTCTCATCCTAGTAGAAACGTTTTTCTATTGGACAATTCATATTCCCTTCCTTATAGAACAGCATTTCTATTGGAAAAGGGACACTATCTATCTGTAACTGATTGATTATTGATGTATTTCCGGTGGACAGGTAAGTGAAATGAGTTCTGCTGAGGCAGATGTACATTCTTTGCTGGTCTTACAAGTTTTATTTTGAATTAATTTTTCATAACAACTTTTTTATGGGGTTTACATCAGTAAAATGTGTAAAATAAAATTAGAAACAAACATTTTAAATGAAAAAAAAACAAATAAAAACCTTCAAAATTATAAGTCTTTTATCTTTTTATTTATGATGGTCCAAGAGTTGCAAACGTTAGTGAATAATTTAAAAGAAAACCCTCATACGTATATCGAGAGGTTGGTAACTGCAGAAGGTATAAAGAAACTTAATTATATTGTATCATTAATTATTATTTGTTATAACAATTCTTTCAATATTAATTTAGTTTTACAACTTCAGAATTTCGTAGAAAAATATTTTTTAAAGATGCTTTTCTATAAGCAAATCACTGAGAATCATTAAAAACAAGACTGTTTCAATAAGTAAATTATAATTTTGTTTTCATTTTTACCATATGATTCGTAATATCCCAATAAAAGACTACTTTGAGAAATTTTGATTAATGTAACGTTATCATCATCATGGCGCTACAGTGCTTGTGTAAACTTGGCCTTCTTTAAGAATTAGCTAGTCAGTTAGTTTATTAAGAATTATTGGCGCAAAATCCATTTTTGGCCATACCGCACCTACAATTTGTTTTATAAAAAAAAAACATTCTGCTATAAGTAAAAGCTAAATTGATATGTAAAACCATTGTCCCTACGATAATTAAAAATAATATTTTGCAGTTTATCCCCCATAATAAAGTCAATATTGGTTTAAAGCTACCAAAATGACGTTGTCTCTGGAATATAAATTTGTTACACTTGGTTAAAATATGTTTATTAGTGAGCGGTTCCCCACAATGAAAACATTCTAGTGTAGGTTCCTTTAATAAGAGTTCTTTATGGGTTATTTGAATGCGACCAATTCGCAAGCGATTTAATAATACTTCATGCTTGCGACTAATATTTAGACTTTTATAAGATTCTATAGAAGGTTTAATGTCGTGCAATTTATTACTTGTGCCAGTGTGAATACTGTTTATTGTCAATCGCATTCGTGATGTCTGTGCAGGTAAAAGGGTTGTTTGTTATATTGTTCGCTGACTTAGCCACATAACCTGCTGTTTCGTTACCCGAAATGCCAGAATGGCCTAGTGCCCAACAGAAAATTATTTTAGATTCCTTTCTAAATAAATTGCTTCATAGGTTTTAAATATCATTTATAATGAAATGTGGATTTAGTTCTTTATTTTGTAAGGCATCAATGCAACTTCTTGAATCTGAATATATTAACCATTTTTTTAAACTTTAAGAGGAAATATATTGGAGAGCCAGATAAATTGCATGGTAATCAGATATAAATATAGAGTATTTCGAATGCTAATACTCAAATATTGTGGAGATTGGTGTAACAGCCGCCCTTGCAACATAGTCATGGCCTTTAGAGTCATCTGTAAAAATGGAATTAAAATCATTATATTGTTCTCGGTGAGAATTAAAAATCTGTAGGTAAATGTTAGCAGCAGTTTGTGCCTTTGTCAAATCGCTAAAAATATTTATAGTTTGAAGAGGAATGACTAAGGAGGGCTAAAATCAGATGCAGGTAAAATCATTCAGTTTTAGATAAAAGCTTTCTTATTCTTAATTGTCGGTATTGCAGAGGGTCTGTTGCTAAATAATCTTTCATAAAATGGAGTTATAACATTTAAAAACATGGGATGAATATGATGATATGAGAAGAATAACAACTGCTTTCGCAGTGAAGACGGAACAAATGGCAGAGATGGTATAATTGTAAGTTCGATCAGATATTATGATCCCACACCCAGTATGTTCAGGAGATTTAGAACCAACTGTAATAATTGCTACATATTGTGAATATCTGTGAGGTGAATTGCTGATGAAAAGCACTAGGTGCGACATAAGATTTGGTGTATGACAAAAATTGAGATTTACAATAATATGATGAAATCATAAGATATCGAGCATAATCACACGGTATTGTAGGTGTTCCTCTGTTTTGAGGTTGGTGTGTGGAACAGAGCACCTTCCCATTATCAACCAGCGACACCACACACCACGGAGTCTAACTAAGGGATGCAAGCAACAGATAATGCTGATACCAATCCGTTTCTCTACACCGATGTTGACCAATAGCTATATGCCCGAAAGTCACTCCTGAAGCAGCCGTCACCCCAAGGGGCCCAATAAGTGACCCCTGGTTTGCTAGCCAACATATGACGTTTAAGACCAGCCGAATGATGCATACTGGCCAATATGCACCCCTCTTTTACCTGAAGCATGGGCCAAAGCAGTGTGCTGGCGTACCAAGATGCCCCTCAACTACCAGAATCCCCTTTCCCAGGGACACGGATCTCCAAGATTGGACACGTGGTTGGTCTCTTCCCATCAAGGCCCGCTACAACAGGGTGGTAATCGAACACAGGCAAAAAGCCCTTGCCAATAAACTTGGCAATCACGACAAGGGTGAAGAAAAAGAGGAAATTAGGAGTAAAGGGAGAGGAATACGAAGGGAGGACAGATCCTTATGGTACCTCAGGGGCGGGACTACTAGTGTTTACCTAAAAAAGGTAAAGTTGCTAAAAGGAAACAGCTTTCATATGTGGTATTAAAAAATGGTAAACTAAAATATCTGTATTGTAACTCTATCTATAATTTAAGTCACAAAAATTGATTTCAATTAGAAACGGAGAAATACAAAAAAAAAATTTCTTTTGCGTATTTGTTCGGTTGAACAACTCGGAAATTTTATAATGAACACGTTTCAAAATTTGTTATTAAGCTTATCAACAGCTGCTAGATGATGAAAACTCTAAATTCTTAAATGTTTAACAAGCCTTAATGCATAATAATCGATTCGAACAGAAATATTTTCACGAGTGTTCGTAATTTTATTTCTGAAACTACGCAACATAGTTTCTGCAGAAGGTGGTAATTTCGATTTTCTTTCTCAGATGCGCCATCTCTAGAAAAACTATGTAATTAATTCTGAAACTTGGTATTAAAAGTTCAAAAATGATAAATAATGATCTTGATGATAAATTGTTCTTAATTCATTTACCATATTTATAAATTCATTTACCATATTTGATTGATTCATTTATCATTGTTTTCTTAACGACACGCAACAAATAGAGCATTCCTATTGTTTTTCTTTTTCTTAAATTCATATTTCAAATCGTTGGCCATTTTGTACATTTCTTGAAACATTATTTTAAACTGCCAAAAAAAAAACATTCCAAGATCACGATTCGAATACCTCTCATTGCATAGATCTTTTTTTTATTTATAAAAAACTATTAGAATGAAGTAACATATTCTTACTAAAATAAATATTATTTAAACTACTGTAATTAAAAATGTACGAAATATTTAAATTTTATTATAAATTATATCCTGAACAAATTTATAGGTGAAAAAATTAATTAATTTTCTAGAGTTTTGAACATGACCTTTCAAAAGTGTCATAACATTTTTGAAATTTCTATTGATGACATTTTAGACGGATGAAATAGTCACCCAGTAGGAATGTGACAGATTAATGTACGTACTTACATTCAAAAGAGAGTGCCGTTAATTATTAAAAAAAGTACAATTCTATATTGTTGTACTATAATATTAAATAGTTTGTGCATTACTTAAAACTGCCTTAAGCATATGTTTTTAAAGTCTTTGTCAAAAATGAAGCAAAAAAGTGTACACACTTATTTTGTGTCCAATTTTAATATTGAGGCTAAAAAGAAACGATGGAAGTCAATCGAATCACTATCGAGGAAGGTGGAATGAAAAATATCAAAATAAATTTGAATACTTGATTTAACTTGATGGAGTTTCAAATAATCGCTTTTTACACTCCTTAATGTTTTCTTTGGCAATCATATAGGCTTTGATGATTGTAGTTCCACCTTCCTTAGTAATTATTCAATAAACCACGATAAAATTGGGGCCTTACTCTGAAACAATAATTTGTGGCTCCTATCATGAATACTTTTTTATTTCATTTTCGACAAGGATTCTAAAAATATGAATTAAGAGTAATGATTACAGAACACTGCATAAAAAAATTTATTTCCATAATAAATTTTAACAAATAATTTTTTTAAGAAATTACTACTAATATTTTAGTATTTAAAATTTGATAAAAAATACAAAATAAACTTTCTTTTATAGAAGTTACAAGCATACTGCATGAAGTTGGAAAATTTATTAAAGAAAATCTACAGAAAAATAACGTAATCCATTTTTCTTATATATTTTTTTTATTCGTTATATTGATTATTTATTCATTTTCCGACATCGTGATTCGTATACTCACTAATAATTTTGTTAATTCTAATAATTGATAAACAAAGGTTGGCTACAATTAAAGATATCGAGGTTAGACCAATTCATGAGTCCGTAATAGTTGACGTACGTCAATGAAACTTGGTCTATACATTATAGTCCATGGGAGCATAAGAAAACTATTTTCTGTGTCTAAATCATGAGCGAAAAATCCAGTTATTAATCATCTATTACTAGGATTGGAATATAATTTTATTCCTTAATTTTTAAAGATTTATGGAAGTGGAAAGATTATAATGGAAGAAAAAAAATTTTAGAATCATTATACTGAGAAAATTATAATGTTAGGAGAACAGGAGATTTCTCACAAAATAAAACAGATTTCTAAAACTTGGTCATTAAAAATAATCTCTCCCACCATCATTATCTTTATAACTAAACAATTTCATGATATTATGATTTTTTTAATGATTCTTGGCTTCAACAAATTTGCAAACAATAAAGTAATAACTTCAGTAAAAATTACAAACAAAAAAATTACATTTATTTACAATAAATGCAATTGAGATGTTAACTGTAAAAATATGCAACAATATCACATTTATCTCAAAAAAAATGTTTTCAATTTAAAAACTTAAATGATTTCTATTGCGCTGTGCATCATAATAACAAATTAATAACGTAGTATTTTAGACATGTAGTGTTCAAGAAGTTCTAAATGTAAGGTATATTATAGTTAAGAGTTAGTATAGGTGAAATAGATGTTACAAATAGGTGATGTTTACAAATTTTTCACAAATTTTCTTGATATTTTTCCTGATAAAAATTTCAAAAGTTTTGATCAGGAAAAAAGTTAAAAATCAATTCTTGTGCAAATTTATGAGACAAGCGCAAGCAATAAATGTTTTTCTTATAATTTCAGTTCAAACGGTTTTCGACAGAAGGCGTTGCATACATAAAAAACATTGCAGAAATAATGAAAGAAAAGATAACTGAAAATATGGTGAAAAAAAATATTATATTTGACATGAATTTACTGCAAGAATTGTTTCTTTTTACCATGACCATTTTTCAGTTATAAATTTTTTAAAAACCGCCCACTTTGATTTTATATATATATATATAATTTATTTTTACAGACAGTTGTGATTAATGGAATTGGAACATTTGGATTAAAGCAAGAAAAACTATTAGTTTCCCAACAACCAGTAAAGTACCTCATAAGTCAAATTCCTGTTTTTGTTCTTTCTCATAGCTTGGCGCTTAAATTTCGTATAAAGTGGTCCAGAAAATATTATGAAGGTAAGAAGAACTTTTATCTAGAATGAATTAAAGAGTGATTTAAAAGCTACAGTCAGTTTCAATTACAGTATTCTCATTTTTCTAGATTTAAGGTCATTTCATTTTTTACTGAAAAAGGGACAACAAGAAGCCAAAAGATAAAGTCTAGTGTAAATGAACTCGAAACAAAACCCAACATGCCTTGCTTTAACTTCTTAGTCTTAACAGCCTACCGTTCAAACGATATCCAAAATCATTGTTTTTCATGTAGCTTGTTTCTAACAGAGAAATTAACATCATTCGAAATATTGATTAAATCCACCAAAAATGAATTCAAAACAAATCCCAACATGCCTTGTAATTTACTGCCTAGTTTTAATTGAATATCATCCAACAGTTCAAGAGTTATCAAGCTTGTTTTTACTTTAACTCTTTTGCTGTTGTCGTAGGCCATTAACGCAAGGGGAACGTTTGTTCTTGTTCTTCATTGGCGCCATCTATGGCCAAGAATTCGACTTTTGCCACACTCATACGTCCCACCCGTTTAATTAGCGTCCCCATTCATTCATCCACAGATCGTAATTTTGACCTGAATCAGAGCACGATCAATCTCCAACCCAGTACCCCCAGAGGTTTAATTTATAATGGGCAAATGGAGGACTTTGTGACCCAACAGGTTTAACGGTCACCATTCCCCAATTACTACACGGAGATTCTATGGCCGGCTCGTTCTCACGAACGTGAGTGCAGCGCCCTGCCAACCGTCTATCCCGGTCCTATTTAACTCTTTTATTGCCGAAAAATGAACATCGTTCAAAAAATTAAACGAGTCCACCAAAAATGAACTCAAACAAATCGCAACTTGCCTTGCAATTAATTGTCTAGTTTTAACTGAATATCTCCCAACGGTTCGAGAATTATCAAATTTGTTTATTATATCACTCATTTCTTGCCAAAAAATGAACAGCATTCTAAATGTATAATTCGTCGAAAAATCAAATCAAAACGAAAACAAAAAATTCTATGTAGATTAATAAATGTCAACCAATACAACAGCAGGGTTTATACTGAATCGTTATAAATTCAGGATAAGCAGTATTACGACACATTAATTACAGTAAAGCAAGGTTATTTTCTAAAATGGAGTTTTACAAAAATATTTTGATAAGTGATGTATTTTTAAATGTATGTATGTCTTGATAAAATGTTGCATCTAACAAATGAGAATTCTCCTAAATGTTAACTTCCTTTC
Source organism: Parasteatoda tepidariorum (assembly GCF_043381705.1). Taxonomy (NCBI): domain Eukaryota; kingdom Metazoa; phylum Arthropoda; class Arachnida; order Araneae; family Theridiidae; genus Parasteatoda; species Parasteatoda tepidariorum. The sequence goes on from NC_092208.1 coordinate 52,194,500, forward strand.
AAAATCCTATTTTAGCCTCGTTCCCAGAGAGGGTTTTCAACTCAAGCTACATCGCAGCAAAATGCAAAATACAGAGATCAAAGGTCTGTCTGGCTATGTCGGAATTAATTGCATTCATGGAACGCAGTCTTTTCTGTCAGAACGCTCTGGAACTCCCCATTGTTGGCGTTGGAACGCTGAGAGTACACGAAGATCATTACAAAATGGATTTTGATGAAAGCTTTTTGAAAGATGTCTCAATACAAGATGTCCTTTACGTTGTTGAATGATTTAGAAGCTTTTTCACTATTTCACTACCTAGTCTTTGGAATCTATCAGATCGAGATTTATCTAAATCTAATCTCAATTTCATTCAAAAATGAAATTATAAATGAAATCTCAGTTCATGAAAATTAATATTTCTAAGATATAATTTATTATATATAAATTAACAACAAAATATAATTACCTATAAATTGAATTTTTATATTTTTTGAAGATTAAATATTAAAAGCATTAAAACTGGATACTTGTGAGTCTTGTTAAAAAATTCCAAACTGTTTTAACTCTTTTTTAATTCCACACTCTCAGAAACAAGAAATTTTTTTAATCCTCCTGATGTCGGAATGTAGTATACATTGTAGTTTTCAAATTGTAGTTTTTGACGAAATTCGTTTTCTTGAAGGTTCGTACGTTTTCGAAAAGATTTCGTTATTTCTTCACTTTGTCAAAATATTCGCTAGGAGCATTTACCAGGAATCGGTTTCGTCAAAAACGACGAAAGTTTCGTGAAATTTGAGTACACATTTTTTACAAGCAATTTTCTTTATCAACGTAGCAGCGTAACAAGAATATATAAATTGTTCGGTAATGACCACCAATTATATATTATTTTATGTTTTTAGAATTTTTGTTAAGAATGAACTAAAGAAAATACAAAAATTTTGTTTTGCAAACTAATATTAAAGAGAAGAAGAAAACTCCGACCTGTCTTAATTGAAACCTGTCAGATCATAAAAGAAAAAGTCAATATTAAAAACATATGCAGTTAAACCCCCCTATAGTGAACCTTCAAGGGACCGAAATTTCGGTTCACTATAACTGGGAGCTCACTATATCCGCACCGCAAACAATTGCAACTAATTTTTCCATACTGCTCCCTTTTAATGCACGTTATTTAAATAAATGACCAGTAAAAAATATATAAAAATGATTAAGAAACAATATGTAGTAACTTTATTTTTTATTACTCCTCGTCTTGCGTACAAAACATTTAGTGATGACCTTTATTTAGGGATGGAAAATTGAGATAGAAGAAGCAAAGGGGCCGCTCAAAAAGTACGTACATCCCGAAGGAGGGGGAGGGGATTTGCTATTTTGTACGGTTTTGTATGATGGGGAGGGGGGGAGGTATTATACAAAGTACGTACATAAAATTGGGTGTTATTGTTTAAATAATTTAAATTAATAAATTATATTAAATAAATATTTAATTTTATTTAAAACATAATTATTTTAATTTTTATGACAAAGGGGGGTAGACTAATAAAATGTACGTACTCTAAGGGGGGGAGTAAGACCTTGTGTACGGTTATGTACGAAGAGGGGGAGGGGGTTAAAATTTCTCCATTTTTGTGTACGTACTTTGTGAACGGCCCCCAAACAAGAAAAAATGCTTATGGCTACATTCCACTCAATAAATAGTTTAAAAAATCGGTACATGTATTTTATGTAGAAATTTTAAAATTACCAAAAAATGTGGGGGAAAAATCATTCGAAGAGAGAAAAAAGTTCATAATATCCAATTTCCTCTCGTCCTTTGGTTCACTATATACACACAAAATAATATTATATGTGCATAGCAAGGCACGGAAGCGATCAATTCGCTCACTATATCCGGGAGTTCACTATAAACCATGTTCACTATAGCGAGGTTTGACTGTATACTTTCTATACAAGAAAAAAATGCAAGAATGTGTAAAACAACTCTAGATTTTATTCAGTAATCCGACTCTTTGTTAAGTGATCAGTTTCAGTGATTCAGAAACCCCTACAATGATCATTCTAACATTAGTAATAGAATTTACTGATTGGACGGGGGCAAAGCGGGGAAAAATTACTCTTTGCTATCTATGCAAGTGATATATTTCCGATGTAAATTTTACGTTTAATCGAATGAAATCACATCCAAGTCGATATATTTAATAGCTAAGTAGTTATTTCAGTTTCATATAAGAAAGCAAAATCTGATTCGTTCATATATATGCGTCTGGCATTGCTATCCTGGCAAAGCGAGGTATTGTTTCCAGGCAATCAATAGGAACGTCTCTATTCAAGTTTAAGAATAAACGTTTGAAGTAGGTACGTGTTTAAAAGTACATAACTGTATTTTTTATACAAAAATCTCTTATAACTNATACAACTGAATCAAAGCCTTCAAACAGTTGATTTAAGTAGACTAGTCAAAACATTAAAAGCTAATAGAGTAAACTACTCTATTAGCTTTTAAAGTTTATGTACTTAATCGATGTTAATGTACTTAATCGAGCTTACTGTTTTAAAAGGGTGGTGCAAAGCTGGTCAAAGTCAAACAAAAGTAGTTCATTATCTCCACAGTCTTTATTAAACTCCTGGGACGAGCTTTAACACAGGCGTTCATGTGTGTCACATATTTGCGGTTTAGACTGAAATTAAAAGTTTAAAGATTAGACTTGCAGCATTATGTCATTGAAAACAAACTTTCATGACTTATAATGAAGCGAACAGGAATGTGACTTAATACACCTTAAGATTTAAGGTCTGGTTTCTTAGGACAAGCGCCTTACAAAATACTGGTTTGTTAGCTCAAAGGCTGGTTTCTTAGAACTAGCGCCTTATTTGGGCGTCAGCGGAAAGTTGACGTAGAGCTGACGCCAAAAAAATACTTTTTTGTTAGCTCAGCGTGATCAGTCGGTCCAACGCAGACATTATCTCTCATTGCGCATGCGTTAATTACGTAAACAAATATTTATTTTGAATTTGTATTGATTTTGTTTTAGTCGACCAGTGTTTTAGAGAACAAATAATGACTTTGTCCAAGAAAAAACACATTATAGCTGAGCTAAATGAAGAGTGCTATGTTTAATGAAGAAGCTATGTTTAATGTCAAAATCAAAATCTTGGCTGATTTCAATGCGCTGTTGGATGTTGTCCGCCATTGCTTCTGTGGTTAACGTCACGTTGTAATCCAACTGCAGTTGAGTTGGACGGCAATTGTAGTTCAAGATAAGCGTTCGAAGACGTATACTATCAAACTCACAAATGGACCAATCAGAGGTTAGCGTTGATTTGCAGCTGACGGCGTCCTGTCCTAAGAAACCAGGCCTTCAGTCTTTGCTTTTTTTTTCAATTCCTATTATTAATTCACACTCTCCCTATATCTTGTTCAAATTTTCAATAGTTAATAAAATACTTTTTATTCATCCACTCATGTTCAAATAAATTTGTAGTGGATGACACTTGACGTTAATACAGTTTTTTTTAAATATTAATTCATTTATTAAATAGGGATGAGCGAAATACGAAACGAACTTTTCTGATTTGTTGAGCGTTAGTCATTGTTTTAAATTTTACTATAAGCAATTCAGTTTTCCTAAATTTCAAAAATAATATCAGTTATAATTTCTAATTTATAACTCTATTTGAACAAAGAATTAATCTATTGAGCACATTTAAATGCACATTTGAATGCAAAATTATTTTACATTCGCTGTGTCAGATAAATTCAATAAGGAACATCACGTGGTAGCAAGTGTGGTCCACGTCACCATATTCATACTTTTATAGTTGTCTGATACCACGCGACATTTTTTTGTAAATTCCTACTATTAGTTCATACTCTCCCTATATATATTTATGTATCTCGTTCAAATTTTCAATCGTTTATAAAATACTTTTACTCATCCACTCGAGTTCAAATACTATTTTTTAAACTTGTAGTGAATGGCACTTGATATCAATATAGTTTTTTCAAATATTAATTCATTAATTAATTTTAATTTTATACAGGAGAAAAAAATTTAATCATTTAATCAAAAGTAACTAAAATAAAACTCTTCTTTGCTGACCTAAGTAGGAATTGACTTTAGAAAATTTGTATAAAATTTCTTGGCTACTAAATATGTAGACTTAGGTGTGAATTCCTTGGAATAAGCGTAAAAAATTACACAGACAATATTTTATCACTTAGTCAGGAGTAAGTTTTACCCACTTTGTCCTCTCCAATTCGATGAATTCTAGATTGCTATAACGAGACTAAAGCTTACCTCGGATGAGGATATTAACTTTAAATATTCCTATTGGGCTTTAATCATATTTTTTAAACCTAATTTAAAACTTTCCCGTAACTATTTCTGTATTCAAATACACATGATTGAATGTAAGGTTTAATGGCACAAGTTTCACAAACGGACATGCTGTGACAAACAAAACGGATTCAAAACAAATTATAAGTACTTAAAATGTATACTACAATTTTTCCTTACCAAAACACGCGAAATTGATAAAACTCCACACGAAGCAACAGACGGATTCAATAAAGTCAATAAAATTAGATAAAATGTAAATACGATAAAACATGTGAAAACGTGAATAAAATCAGAGGAAATTGTAAATAGAATAAAATCTCACTTGTATAGAGTATAAAATACCAATTGCGCATAGAAACACACAAATGTCAGCATCATGAGTGTCACCTAACAGATCCTCCATAGATAAAAAAAAACGGTCAACTATCAGAAACGGTAAGATGATAAAACATGGTTAACAAACAGAAATTAAAACATGGATAACAAACAGAAGTTAAAACATGGGCAAATGGTTAAAATATGGTAAATCAAAATTTTTTTTGTTTGGAGTCATTTTAATAAAACCTTTGTGTATATTTAAAATACCTAAATACGATATGAAAATAATACCATAACATTGAATTTCATATTAATTTCACTTCCATTCAAAATTATAAAAATAAATTAATAAATCAACAAAAAAATATTACAAAGTTTCCTTTAACAAAATAGGATTTGAACAAAAATAAAATTATGCTGCAATGTTTTAAATTAATTAAATAGGGTTAAAATCAAAAATATTGAGAAACAAAATTTCGTCTTTATTTCCATCACCGAAATTTAACAATACTGGCTCAATGCTATCACCATATTAAATAAATGTCACGGAAACAAGTGTAAGATAACGCTAAAATTACTAACATATTCTTATCTTTTACAATAAAAATCCTATTTCAGGATAAGATATGAAGGACAAAAAAAGAACGTTGATTGTTCTTGCTTGAGTTATATAAGAAGTAAAATCATATAATAGAGTAAAATTGCACGTTGGTATCTTATCCCAAAATTATTAGTTTCACCATGCTCACACAAGATGTGTTATTTATTTATTTTTTTACCTTACACAGAGCATTAGCAATAATTTTAAAAATAAATATATCATTATTGCCTATTTTTTCGGGGTTTTCTGGTTTATAGCTTTAAACCACAGCCTTACAACTCAATAAAAGGGATACAGTGGCCATAATTTATATTTCAGTAATAATATTATTTCGTGTCTTTTATCTGACGGGAAAAAAATCGCTTCCTTGTTCTATTGACTCGCCTATATAGACTACAATAGACTATAACACATATATAGACTACAGCAGACAATGTTGTCGATATAGACTGCAATAGACCATGTAGTCCATACAGGCAATCTAGTGTTTTCTTTAAGTAAATGTATACCTTAATATACAAATACACATTGTTTTTATAGTGCCTCACATTTAACTATCTACACATGTATTCTTGAAACTAATATTATTTTAGGAGTAAAAAATATTTAAAATTAATTTACTTTAGGAATAAAAACTATCGTGTTTTTATTAACACTTTATCCACTACAGGGGCATACACTTTATTCTCGCTTCCGTCATAATTAGAAGGGGGCGGAATATGTGTTATATATTTGTATGTCATGAAAGTTGAAAGTAGCACGCAGAATTCTTTACAAATATTGGCACTATAAGAAAAGGTTGGCCTTCACTGTCCTGGAATAGGCCAGATAAGCAAATTACTCCGATACATATTGCAGCCACTGGTTATTTTTAATGAAGCGGTTTTCCTATTAGCGTAAATATTGCCTTATGATATCATAAAATTTTTGCTAAAAAGTTTAACATTCCATAATGTTTTTTTTTTCTTCAATCGTGCTGGATAAGATATAATGTGGCGGAAAACTGCTAGTACAAATTTGATACATTTATTTGATTGTTAAAGACAACCATTATGCTGCATTTAAAATTTTCAACATTTAAAATTTCAAATAAATATATGAACATTTAAACATTTAAAACAATATTTGAAATTTTAAATATTGATGAAATAACAGACTAAGAGTTTTAATACTCTTAGTCTGTTATCTGCACTTCCTTAATGCCTATAAAAAAATCGAAACATTTGATAGAATTAAACTTGCTAAAATACTAAAACTAGTTACAAAAAGTTAAAGTTCGTATTAAAAAAATATAAATTTATCATTCACACTCTTAGTGTGTATAATATAAACAGATAAAAGCTGATTTTGATAAATAATGCAGCTAAAAATATAATCAAAAACAACAATTTTATCTGAGAACTAATCAAAACGGAATTAATGTTATCGCTTCAAAAATCCAGCTCGATTGTTTTGGGTGTATAATTATCTCTTACTTTTTCATATGACGGAAATAAGCTTGCTAGATTGGAAAAAAGCTTCGGCTCGTGTTGAGTTCAGTTACATAAAGTTAACAATTACGTAAGGATTAAATTATGTAAGGAAACGATTGCTTCCTTTTTAAAAATTATCCAGTGTACTTGAATTGAGTTTCTGTAGATTTGATGCTAGTCAGTCTCATTCGTTGCTCTAGAATGGATACTCTGAGTTATATTTTCTTTCCTGCAGTCGTGATTCTTGTGTCACTTTGGCTGACAAAATCGAAAAAAGTGAAAAACCCACTACCCGGACCGAGGGGTTTACCACTCATAGGTTATCTTCCATTTTTAACAAAAAAACCATACGTAAAGCTTCATGAGTTGGCTAAAACTTATGGACCAGTATACAGGTTAGTTTCATTATTTAAAATTAAAATTTTCTGTACATTTATAACAGCTAGGAGGCACCACCCACTGTTCGCTTCACTCACAAAGCCCCGTGGTTGCTTTCCATTCATCATTAAAGGTCGATGGGGAAAAACAGTTTACGTCTATTTTTTACAAAAATTAAGATTAGATTGCCATCTGGGTCATTTTGAGGATGATTAAATTTCGGAAAATCAATAGCATGGCAAATCGATACGTCCACCTTCCTGAGAGTTATTACTCAGTATAAATGGACCATGCTGTGGTAAAAGAGTTCCTATCCGTGATCAAATTTGTTTGGGTTTTTTTTTCTCTCAAAATAAACTTTAATGGATATTAATCGTTTTTCCGCCTTCGTCTTCTTAAAAGCTGATAAGCTTCTTAAATGATGATTTGTTTAGAAAACATATAATAATCATTTTACGTAAGTGCATTTTATTAATAAGTAAATCATAACAAAATAAAAAAGACAACTGGATTTGAAAATTAATCAAATTTACTCAAAAAAAGAACAAAAGAAACGTTCTGCAGAAAATGCGTTAGAATAAAAAGATACAGAATATATGACACAATAAGCAGTAGCAAATGAGAAGTAATTTTCCTTGTTAACAATATACCACGATGACCTTACATCATATAAGAGTTCGTATTGGAAATAGTTTTGATCTTTTATCAGTTTTTATATTTTCTAAAATTTCGATTTAAATGTTAAGACTTATATCTGACAACATCGAACCACTCTCTCATTAATTATTTATTTATTTCCTGTTACTTTCGTTATTAAGTCAAGCTTGAGCTTATAAAAGGAAAGTTGTGAGAGAGATAAATTTTTATACAACAATGGTTAAATAATTATTTCTCAAAGAAAAAAATGCAAAAGAAAATTTCAAATTTTAATAATTTTGAACCAATAGGAATTTCGAAAAAAAAAACTATTTAAAGTTATAATTCAAAGTGGTCCATCAACACGTCAAATTTCAAGTCTGTAGTTGCATTTCAGAGAACAGCAGATCGACCAACATGTTTTCTTTACTACAAGTTTAGCAGCTTGAACTTGTATTCTTGATCCAATAACCGAATCGTACTTTTCCATTCCATCGAATTCCTTCTACATTTTTCAAGTTTCTTAGACTTGTAGATTTTGAGCAGCAAAGCAAAATGTAAAGCAAATCAAATGTAAATAAGCAAATATGGGCCGTTCAGCCTGCAAATTATAAGATATTGTTTATAATTGTACACAGTAATTGCATTTCTACTGCTCGCAGAACGACCCGTATGCTATCATTTTTCAACAAATTTAACAATTCTCTAACTAATTATCGACTCTTTACAGTATCCCAGTACACTTTTCTATACACTTTAGTGAATTCAAGCTTCTAAGTCTTATATTTTTTGCGAGTAAAACAAAATGCAACTTTTTAGCGAACACCCAAACAACACCAAGAATCCAATTTCGTAGAAAAGAAAATTGAATGTTTATTCAGAAAAAAGGCGTCTTTCAGTCTGATTTCGTAACTGAAAATGCAGTCAGCACTAATTAACATATTTGAGATTACCCCCGTTAATCATTAAGATTGAGTCTTAGTGCGTGAAGATCCGATCATTAGATCAAAATTTTAATTCAGTTAAATCCGAATACTTTCACATAATTAACCAAACATTTAGATAGCTAAACAAATTGCGCTACCCAGTTAACATTGCGTAAATTAAAACTATAATAAATCACATACGTTTTGAATTAACAGGAAAATTAAATGATGGTTTTGGTGCTAGGTATCTTGTAATTATTAAGTAAATATTCAATGTATAATTGACAAATCATAATTTTTATCAAATAATCATGACTACCGTCATGTGGGGCTACTTTGTGCAGGATTTCGCAGTTTTTGAAGTTTGACAAGTAAAAAAATTATGCTAATTCAAACTTTAATAAAATTTATCGATATTATATTCATAACTGGACTCAGACGAGTGAATTTGATCAATATTGGCATTATTTGTATGTAATATTTGCAAATAATAAGCCAAAACATACCTTGCACAAAGTAGCCCCCAAGTGGGGCTACTTTGTGCAGCGATAGGAATTCAGTTTAATAATCATATTTTTAGTAAAATATTGATATAAAATTGTTAAAAAGGTTAATTGTTAACATTTTTAATAACAAAAACATCAAGATGTGTGAAGATATTAGTTTGAAAATAATTTTCAGGGTTAAAAAACCATTTTTTATAAAGACTTTTTTCTTAAAAAGAATGTTTATTTCAAAACATTTGAGTTTAAACAAAAATAAACCATATACATTTTTGAACATTGGATTAGATGAAATTTCAAGAATAATAATTATTACATATTCATTAACATTTATAATATAGATAAATTTGAACATAACATGCTTGAATGAACATGACAGAATTTGCTCTTCAGTTTCTGTCAAAACCACCTGATGTCCTATAAAATATATTTTTATGTGTTAAATTGTTTGATTAATTCATTGAAAAATCTTTGTAGAAGAGAAATAATAGTTTACCAGCACGTTTCATGTGTTTCTTGTGAATTTATCATGGATAATATTTCTGTGGATTTTGTACTTCCGAGAAGCTTCTGAAATCGACATACCACCAGCAACTGCTTGCAAACATTGTTGCAGCTTTTCTAAAGTGTAATCACGATAGTTTCTCGTTCCAGGTATTTTTTTTATAACGTCTGACCATTTTTCTGTCGAGAAAAAAAAACGAATTTAACTTTTCACAAAGTAGCCCCACAGTGCATTTTTTCTCATTTTCAGTTTATTTGTTATTAATTTTCAAAATTTTTTAACGCTAACCTGATATAATTGTTTATTAATATATAAATAAAAAATTTTGCACTTATGACAATTGTTTTATCAACGGGTTTGCATTTCACAGCTAAAGCTTCCACGCACACTTTTCGACGTCCGACGTTCTCGTTAAGTTGTTGACATTGGATAAACAAAACACACTCTGAGATTATTTTAAAATTCGAAAAAATGTTTGTAGTAATAGAAGTTACTTCTATCTTCAAATTCCACACATTTTTAACGTGAAAAAAACATAATACTGAATAGCAGCACTTGAAAAGTACCAAATTCGAATTTGCACAAAGTAGCCCCACATAACGGTACTGAATTTAATTTTCACTTTTTATTTGCAAATGTTAAACAATAACTGCTACAATCATTGTACTCTAGCACATCTAAATTATTTCAAAATTTTTCTTTTGCAGTGTTCCCCTAGGTAGTCGGAATGTTGTGATATTGTCAGACTTCAAAAGCATAAAAGATGCGTTTTCTAACGATGTATTCATGGGAAGACCGGGAGATTTACCATTTGAACTAAGTGAAACATCCCGAAGTAAATTGCATTTAAATATTTTTCTTCCTTATAAAAAAAATAATCCTTAAATGAATGTTACTGTAAATAACCAAAATTTGTGAATGTTCACTTTCTTCTGCGTATGTGACACAAACCAAATACATCTGTAAAATATTAAAAAATTAAATATTTCGGGAATATTTATAGTTTTCTTGTCAAACTATCACTGATGTGTGTCGATAAGAACATATATGCTATGAGGGAGATCGAAAAGATAAGCCAAAGTCAATACCAGGCAAATGTATATTGTTGTTGTTTCTCATCCCCAATGGTCTAGCTGAGCTAGACCAGATCCATGAGTCCATTCACCCCCAGGAAGTCAAAAAAACAAGACCGGGTTGCACAAAAAATCCTCCTTTTCAAAATCCACACAGCTAAGGAGGTGAGCCGGGCTGGCTGCACTGGAGAAACATTTGTTGCAGGTGGGATAGATCTTTCGCTGTTGTTCATACCTCATGCACTTTATGTGGCCACTGATGAATCTAGTGAATGCGGTCTGATCGCCTCTATTACCTTTGAAGATCAAAGCGCGACCCGGCTTATCCACAGAGTACCAGATATGTACTGGGGGAGTATTCCAGATTAGCTAGACACCTTGCTTTCTAATGGAGTGAATTTCGGAGGATGTGAGTGCCAAACTTTCCGGCAGAGGTTGGCAAGAAAGGCAAATGTATGCTTGTACTTAACAAAAACATCAGTTCTAGGAATACTGAAGAAATGTATACTTGGCAGGGGCACCTAACCTTAAGAAACATAAGTGTAATGAATACCGGGCAGTGACATGTAACCTTAGAAAAGCAGCAATGTAGGGAAAACCGGGTAAATGTATACCGGGTAGTGGCATTTAATATTAAAAACATCCGTAAAATCCAAAAATACAGAGAAAAGCATGCAAATCTCCGAAACACTCACCAATAGAGACTGGTGAATGTTTTATTTTATTTTGTTTTATTTTATAACCGTCGTTGAACAACCGCCCCCAAATTTTTGGGTTTGCGACTACTAATGTTCAATTCCGTAGCCCTCTAATTTTGAACCCACTACAGAAGACAATGGAACTCTTCGATCAAGTATGGGGAGAAATATGCTTTCGAGGGGGACTTTTGGATGAAACTACCCCGCATGTGCGTTACATGGAGAGGAAAACCACAAAAATCACCCATGACTGACGGCAAAGGGAATCTGACCCACGATCCGTCTACTACTGAGGATATTTTACGTCAGCACGGTGGTCTGTGCAAGTGGGATGCGGAATTCGTATCGAACAGCCATCGAGCCTGGTTCACATTATTGAAAGGCGGGAGCTCTATCCTCTAAGCCAGAGGTCGCCAAAGTGGTCTATATAGACCCCCAGGGGTCTATTTAACGAAAGCGGGGGTCGATCTGAGACAGGGGGGCGAATGGGGGTCGATCCGAATCGGAAGGGTCGATTGTAGGTTTAAAAAGAAAACAGTTCTCAATACGCAAATCACACATACCTAATTAAGTATGTAAAATTTGTGAATTTTTTTCATAATTGACTCAATATCAGTTTCTTTATAAAACATAAATTAATAAACGTATATTTATTGGGGTGAAACAAGTATTTACGTTCCACCGCGCAGTGGCACGAACTCAGCGCAGTTTATAAGTCATATGCACATGTGCGCTTGTCTAAATGTCACGTGTGACGAGCATTGACGTTACAAATGCAAATATCATACGCAGTTTCAGCTATCTTTGCAAACTGTGTTGAATATTTGCTGTGTCATTATTAAAACTTTTATAGTTTTGGATAATTAGTTATTGTTTCGATAAAACCATTCGTTTGGTTTAGATATCAATTTTAATTATCAATGCACAAAAAAGAAGGTAAGCTTTAATAATATGGATTAGTACAGCCCGCGGCAAAACTGTAGCACACTTTGTATTTTTTTACGAAAATTACAAAATTGACCAATTTTTGTAAATTTCAATATTAATATATTTTTCATAAAACTATTGTTACACAATGTACTATTACTTTAATAAAAGTTTAAAGTCATAAAATAAATGTACAAACACAGTATCTAATAGAGTTTTATTTTAATTAACAGAAAATTACATTTGTAGGGGTCGATGGAGATTTCGAAAAATTATACAGGGGTCGATGATCAAAAAAGTTTGGCAACCCCTGCTCTAAGCCATCACGGCTTGCTAGTGAATGTTGATATTCCCCGTTGTAAGTGAGAAATTGGGATATTTAGTAAATATTTAGGATATACACTGAGTGATTTTGCGGGTATTGGCATTTGCCTATGAAAGTCGCCATTTTGAAGATCTTTCACTGTGAAATAAAGTAAAAGTCAAATAACTTAAAGAATAAAACTATACTGTTAAAAAAAGTGACAACGCTTTCATAACGGCAATGATGCGCTTTTGTCCTGCCAACTGCGATCTTTGTTTAAAATTACCCCGCAGCACTAAAATTGAAATAAAAATGCAAATTCCTTTAAAACTTGCTTATTTCACTTTAAAAATAATTATCAGCTGCAATCAATAGCTATATTCATTAATGCAAACAATAGAGCATATAAATTGTTCCAGGAAGACGAGTTATGTCGTTCGTCGTGATAAAAGATTTTACCCATTGACTGTTCTGCACGTAAAAAGTCGTAGTTTAACCTGCAATCTTTACCGCATAGCAAGACCGATTTTCTTTCTTGTTATTAGATAAAGAAATAGTGAATTAGTGCGAAACAGTCTCCCAATTTTGACAATTCCCTTAACCGCCAGTGGGTTAATCGTTTCACAAAATAATGGATGCTAAATTTTGGGTAAAAAGTTGCCACAAAAAATGGAACTGCTTCAAGCCACCACTGTGGATCGAGCCCAGAACTTTACAATCTTACCTGAAGGCCATCTCAGCTCGAATAAAAACTCAGACCTTTAAGCAAAGCTTATGATGAAATATTTAAACTTTTTTTTTCTTTCGTGTTTGACAAAATAGTTTTGCAGTCAAAGTTTGATCTGAACTCAACAGTTTCTATTAAAGTATGGCACCGATGGTCAGAGGCTCTGTTGGCGAAAAGATATTTGTTTATATTATTGCTTTTGCAATTCCGTTTTTTGAGTAAAAAAATAATATTTTAGGTATAAATAATTGTTTTATTCAACAAAATGTTTCTTTTCCAAAAAAATAAACAAATGTTGCTATTTGTATCTTCTTAAAAACGAAAAAAGAATCTTCTCAATTTAATATTAATACATAACAACATAAACAATATTTTAATAATAAATATAAGTACAATGAGCAAAGTAAAAAAATGGAACACTTTAATTGGAATCAGCGGCTATCTGCCACTATCAAGGTTGCAGTTACTTTAGGTTGAGTTATAGATACTGTGAAATCATTTAATCTTATTTAGAGTCATATTTGATTGAAGAGTAATCATGATAAAATCAGTAAGACACCGTTGCAGTTTTTTGTTTTTACCATTGCTAAATCATTACCATTAGTAAACAAATCGAATTACCATTGCCAAAAAAATGTTTGAATCATTCCAGGAAAACTGCCAGAGTTGATGTCTGGTTTACTTCTCGATAGAATCGCAGCAAATATTGAGGCGTTAATGTCATTTTAAGCGATTTAAATACGCTGCCAATTTTACAAGTTGCACGAAAATACCCAGCAACTGAAAAATTTTGAATTAGTAACTAGAATTTTTAATCACCAGAATAATTTATACAGTTTACTGGGTTCCTTCAAACAATACGAAATTACGGCCAACACTTTGAATCCCTCATTTTTTGTCAATAAAATGGATTTTGTCAATTTGCGTTCAGTACGAAAGAAAATAAAACATTACAAAGACCTTTGGGACATCGCAAATGCGATCCCAAACTGTTTTATTTTGCACGGTTTTCCCTCAATATCACTTAAATTTATTTTGATGTCACTAACTGTAACATTTAAATCTTGACTTTTTTTCTATAAAGCTATAATCAAACGTGAAAAAAATCATAAATTGAACTTAATACAACTGCATTCTTAAGGGTTCAAATTTACTAGCTGTTGTAATCAAAGAAATATTTTTATGTGCTTAATATATGATTCAGCTTAAATATTTCTTGAAATATTTAGAAATTTTGTAATGCATGAGTAGTAAATAATTTGTTTATGTTTTTTAAACAGAAAGTGGAGCAATGTTAGGTATGCCTTGGAAAGAACAAAGGAGATTTTCTTTGCACATGCTTCGTGATTTAGGTTTCGGTAAAACTAAAATGGAAGCTCATATGAAAGTTAGTATGCATTAAACATAATATAATTTAGATTTCTGACAACTTTAATAATAATTATTATTACTAGCTAAAAAAATTTTTGTAAATGAAGGAGTGTAAAAAAATATTCTCTTTTGGGAAATTTTCTCTTTGACAAGTAATCAGTTATATTCTAGTAAATAATCAGTTATATTCTAGTTCCAAATATAAACGCAAGTGCAATTCATGTTTGGAACCACTATGTAAGTGAAAGGAAAAAAATATTGTTTCTCTATTTTTCTTTCAATTATATTAACATAGTTTCTTTTTTATGTTTTGGATATCTCCGGAAAGGTCGTGCCAATTTCATTTAGATTGTTTATGAAAGAGTATATTTATATTAGAATGATTTAGAACAATTGACTTGCATGCATATTATAAATGACGGATTAAAAAACGTATTGCTCCCAATTACAGTAATTAAAGACAGTAATCAACCAAAAACGCCCTAAATCAGCGAACTCAAAAGGCGTTGTGCATGACCTTGCTGTATTTCTTCGTCAACTCAACAAAAGTTATTTGAGCTTGGTTGAAATATTCTACCTCATTCACTATATTTATAGAATCTTGTGTCCTCAGATTTCCATCTCTACAAAATTCCCATAATGAAAAAAATCTGCAACTGCTTTGGTGGAGATAAAAGATGAAAAAGAAATAACAAGTTTTTCACCGAAAAACCTTAAAGTACGTTATTTTCAAGCCTTGCGAAAACGGTTGTGAAACAGAATAGTGTTTACACGGTGGTGGTAGACCATGGTGGTGGAACTGAATTTCACTTATATATAATTTAGTAAATATCGACCTCGGTTGTGGAATTGAATGGTGCTTATACACAATTTAAATGTATTTCGAAATTTAAATTTGGTGAGTTTTAATTTTCTTCAAAATCCGACACGAATTTCAAGACAGTCAAATATTTGTTTAATTTAATCGAAGTTCATTGCATTTAAATGAGCGCAGGGGTGAGAAGTTTTTATCTCTGTTAATTAGGTACAAAATGCTTACTGACTGCACTAAAAACATTTACTGACTGCTGATTTCTATTAAAAACATTTACTGACTGCTGATCCTGCACCTAGTTGTTCTCTATGTAGAGTCGACATAACTATTAAGCATGTTTTAACCAACTGATTACTATTAAAAACATTTACTGACTGCTGATCCTGCACCTAGTTGTTCTCTATGTAGAGTCGACATAACTATTAAGCATGTTTTAACCAACTTCAAACGATTTGAGCATTCGAGGAACAAACTCTTTGGCAGCTTTTTCCCTGATCTTAAATTCTTACTCAGTAACCCTATACATCACAATCTTTTTAAGTTTGTCAAAAAATAGAACTATACTCTCTATTTCAAAAATAAAGTATTTTTTAACCTAGTGGCTGGCGCAGTATAGCCCTGTCTGGCTCTTGTGCCAATAAACTCTAATCAACCAACCTCTATCGGCTGCACTCTGACGCAGTAACTCTTTGCATAAAATTCTCGTGTGGTCATAGAAAAGTGGCCACCAAGTTTACTTTACAGACACAAACTTTAAAGCAGAAGCGTTTTTTTTTCTTTATTTATTACAGTAATAGTAAAACTTTTGTCTTTTAGGATGAAATACTCGAATTATTTGAACGTATTGAAGAAAAAGATGGATCTCCGATTCCTACAAAAGATTTTCTCACTCCCAGTATGTCTAACAACATTGCGTCATTATTATTTGGAAAGCGACTCAAATACAATGATCCTAAAAGGCAGAAATTAGACAAACTCTTACATGAAGTGGGACGTCTGGTGGGATCTGTCATGATTTTCACATTTTTCCCGTGGCTTGCTGCTCTCTTAAACTTTTTCAATATCGGCAATAAAAAGAAACTGTCCAAAGCTTTGAGTGATATTAAAGCATACGTGAGGTAAGCAATTTTGAGTAAAAATCCACTCATCAATACGTATTATTCATTCAAGAAGTCATTCATATCCTCCTTTGACCCGAACTTTAAGTATGGCTTTAAGCATCAACACTCCGTGGATCTTGTTTCGATGTCATTTAACTTGGTGTAACATAAGAGCTTCAGCGAATATTTTTCTCTGCTCTGTAGCAATATCGTCAGCTTCCATTGCAGAACATACATTAATTGAATGCGACGGCATTACTATGCAATGACGAATCTCGGAATCATATTCCTGAAGTCATATCCACCGACATACCTAACCTTCAGGATTCTTAAAACTTAAAAGCCAGTTTAAAGAAGCGTAATCAGTCCAGAGCAAGAATCGTCTTTGTATAGATAAGGATGGAAATGTTCAACAGCTTTAACAATAGCGAATAGTTCTTTCCGAATTGTACAATTATTTCGCCCCGGTTTTGATAGAGATTTACTCCAGTAAGCGATGACTATTCTTGACCGCTGATTTCCTTGCACAGAACAGCTCAGACAGTTTCGTTGCCGACATAAATATATAAAATGAACAATTTGATGAGCTGGGGATATGCAGGAGAGGCGAAGATATTAAGGACTTCAATTATTCAAAAGATTTTATAGATTTTTCCCAAACTTCTGTCCACAGGAATTTCTGATTGGTCTCTGTTAGCTTGTGGAGTGGTTTTCAAGTAAGCGATCGTCGAGAAGTCCTTTAAGAATTTTTTGTAATCGGTGAAAAGCCTAAACAAACTTCGCAGTTAATGGACAGCTTCTGGACGACATCAGTTCTCGCACAGAGAAAACTTTTCGGGATCTGTAGTAACACATTCTGCAAAGATAATGTGTCCGCGATAACTAACTGCACGGTGGAACAATTTACATTTAGATTAGTTAAACTTAATATTAACTATTCTTAATTTCCTCGGATATGCTATTAATTCTCTTCATATGCGCGCCCTTCAATGATGATATCATTCAAATACATAAGAAAGAATCCGTAAGACAGTCTTAGTAAGTCCTAGTGAGAGCTCGAATTGAAAAACAACACCAAAGTTGAAAAACATAATTAGCTGGAGTTCTATTTTAAGTAAATTTGATAAATCTAAAAAATTGAATCAGAATGATAAAAAAAAATTATTTTTATACATAATTTTACAGAGAGGAATGTGAAGAACATGAGGCAACTTTAGATACTGCTAATATTCGTGATTTCATAGATGGATATTTGATTGAAATTCAAAAAAGAGCCAATGATGCCAATTCAACCTTTCACAGTAAGAACATTTTTTATTCCTTTCTCTTGAATAAAGATACACATTTTTTTAAAAAACGCATTTCTTTTTTACATTATCATTTTTCTAGCGTGAATATTTAAATAATTAATGATTGCATTCTGAAAATAAACTGTATGCATCGCATCAAACGTCAATTTTGTTTTATTTATTCACATGCTTGTGTACGTCCAACTTTTAGGCTTGTCTATTTCCAACTTATAGGTTTCATCTCCCTATTCCAAAATTTCAATTGTATAAAACTCTTGTACAATATGAGTAGTCGAAGGTGCTTCAAAAATTGATCTAGCCGATCCGACCAAGACTGTTTAACGTGAAGCTTGTGAATTTGAATATCACCGGATATATCTTTGTGATGTCTTTTTTTAGTTTGTGCAACATGTTCATCCACATGGCAAGAGCTTATTAGCCCTCTTTATAATAAGCATACGAGCCTGCATATGTATGTGTAACAATAAATAAAATAAAGTAGTTAAATGGCAGATATATTTTGCACTACTCTCCATCCAGTTTGTCACGTCCATTCACTTAACAAGATTGCGCAAGCTCCGTTTTGCAATTAAATTGCAAGCCACTTATTATCCCACACACTTGCGTCCAAAAGTTCTGCGCAAACTTCGACGAAAAAGGAGCTTGAAAGTGAAAAATCTCAATATTATTTTCCATGCATTATT
Organism: Parasteatoda tepidariorum; assembly: GCF_043381705.1. Classification (NCBI taxonomy): domain Eukaryota; kingdom Metazoa; phylum Arthropoda; class Arachnida; order Araneae; family Theridiidae; genus Parasteatoda; species Parasteatoda tepidariorum. Next base: position 52,213,171 of record NC_092208.1, read on the forward strand.
TGTTCTATTATTTAGTCTAGTTAAAGCAAAATTACATAGCAAATCAAACTGAGTTGTGTGATTAATTTCCACTGGAATGTAGACTATTATCTTGTTTTATTGTAATTATTATTTATCTGCTATGTGCAATTATATAGAGATTTAATAGAGATTTTAAAACTTTTGTGAAAAGTTAATATTTGAAGAATGGTAAAATAACTGAAAATAGATTGTCTGCACATTAAGAACAACAACAAAAATACATTAAGTTATGCAAAGTTTCAAAAACAACAAAAGCATCGCGTACTGTTCAGAGAAAAATATTTGTATTTGCCGCTTCTTATTTTTAGTATTGTTAACTAATTTTCTATTTTTGATCAATTTTTTAAATTCATTTTTTAAGACCATTCAAAAATATTAAAAAAAATTAAAATTCTGCTTTAAACAATGACTTTATGAGCAAATTTAATAACTAGTTGTTTGATTATTTTTTATCAATCATACTGAATTTTTTTTATCAAAATATCAGCACTTTAAAGTTATCTATTTTTACGGTTTGTTACAGATGTAGCATTGCTTAAAAAAAGTAGAGTTAATTTTTTTTAAAATTTCCCAGAGGACGTTTTAGAAGATTTATCAAGACTATTCTTTGGCGCTGGTAGCGAAACTGTGCGAATAACCGTAGAATGGATGATTCTATTGTATGCAGCTTTCCCCGAGGTTCAAAGAAAGGTTCAAGCAGAAATTGATGAAGCTCTAGGCACAGACCGATTTCCAACATGGCAGGACAGATTTGACATGCCCTACACTGAAGCAACCATTTTAGAACTCATGAGATGGAAAAGCATCATTGCTTTAAATGTTTTAAGATCGTAAGAATTTTTCATAATTGAAATCTTCTTTATTCTAACTATCCTGTTATAAGCCTTTACTCATTAAAATATGAAGCTCTAGGTTAAAACTAAGCTAAAAGTCAAACGAATAGTTTGTAAACAGTACACATAAAAATTATTGTGCAATATAAACCAACAAGAAACAGATAAAACAGTTCCAGAATGTTACCCAAGAACACAGAATCAGTCTAGTTACCAACTAATATATTCCTATATTTTATCAATCATTGAAATTGACGTGAGCACATAAAGTCTAATAATCACAGAATTATACTCCAATCATAGAACTTTACATTTGAATCACACACTTCAAACAATTATCGAGTCTAACAATTACGGAATAAAACGTCAAACGCAAACTGTGACTCAGAACATTCAGAATCTGACAAAGTATATACTACCATAAAATCTATCAATCACGGAGCCTGAAATGAATATATGGAATCTATCAATCACAGAACCATACGCAAATTCTTAAAAACTTATATTCAAAAAGTCTTACACTTTAAACTATTCTAATTTCTAACAATTACAGGAAAGTTCAAATACAGAGTGTTATTCGACCACGCAGAATCTGACTAACTATCAACTGTCTAACAAATCGAAGTATAAGGTCAATCGAAGTATAAAGTCAATCAGTAACCGAATCTCAAACGAACACATAGAATCTAATAATGACCCAATCATATTCCTATTTTAAAAAAATCTAACATTTAAAAAGTCATATACTTTTACCACATTTGTAGAGCCTAGTAATAATAGAATCAAACGCTAATTCACAGAATTGTATGTCAATTGAATTTTATGTCTCAATTTAGTATACAATGTAAAATGCCTGTTTGTTAAATCAAGGAGCCTATAATTTACTCCCCAAAAATATGATATTTAAACGAAGGTCATGGTGCCGTATAGCCTTTTCTGGACTCAAGCGCTTAAGACTACAAGCTAATTAGCATATTGTGCTAGGTGAAAAGTTTATGTTTTCAATGCAATATTATTAAAACGCAATTTGAAATTATTTTCAAAAAGTATATAAGATGAACTTTTTTTCTTAAGTGACAACACACCTTGTTTACGGAGCTCGAGAATTATATTGCGCGACATGATTGGTTCATATACTTTTTTATACTTGCCTACCCAGCAGGGCATATAAATGTTTAATCAGAAATAAAATAAACTACAGATTATGTATACAAAATTTTGATGGAAATCCTAAAATACTTAAATAGATCAATGTAGAAACGATATCGATGCATCTTTTCCACTAAGACAAGCTCTGGTTTAACGTAAATAAGATGATGACCTTCAAACTTTGATGAATAGTAGGAAAGTAGGTATGTTAAGCCGTGCTCTCACCTATAATACTTAAATATGATAATAATACTTCTTTAAAATAAAAATAATGCTCTTCATTTTCAGCAACTATGCTTATTCATGCTCAAATCCATCAATTTTTATTTCTGCTTAATATTTTTTTAAATAATACCTAATACTTCTCTGCCTCTTATTTATAGTTAAAAGTATTGGTGTTAATGTAATTAGTGAATAGTGGAGGTGGCACCATTGTAGTATTAAGCATATTTTTGGCCGTGTAAGATACATCTTAATTTGTCATAAAAAAGGGATATTTATCTCAGAAAAATAAACAAATTCATTTGAGAGACATTTATTTATTACTTAGAGAAGATGGCCATACTTAGAAATAATTGAATAAATAAAGAAGTCCCTATAAAATTAAGACAATCATTTTCTTAACATCGATAATTTCTGCAGAGATAAAAATTCAGCGACTGGGACTGAGAGGCTGAAAGCCCCCAGTCCGAATACCAAGAATTCAAAATTAAAAGTAAAGTGAAATGTACCCAACGGACAGTTAGAAGCATGGAAGAGGTCCATGGATGGCGATTTATCGAAAGATAAAATAGCCAAAAACAAAGCCAACAGCAATATAGTAAGCAATATTGAATTTGAAAATAATTTGGCCCAAAGAGACTGCTAGAATTAGTACAACCATGTAAACTGAAACATTTTTGCAGTAAAAAATTAAGAATAGTGAGTTACATATTGTGGTTTTCGATTTATTTGCGACAGTGAATTAATGAGTTTTAAATTTGTAATGAAATAAAAAGTTAACCGTTACATTGATTGTTAAGAAAAGAATAAAATATTTATATTACCTTTTTATAAAAATGTAATAAAAATTAAATAATTGGTTCAATTTAATTATAATTCGATTAAGAGTGATTAAAAAAATTAATTTAAGAAATTAAAGAGATTTTAAAAGCTGCGAAATATGTAATGCCTATTATGACATCACAGTAATTATTTATCGTCAGTTTAATTATAATTCATATGTTTTCATTAATAGTAATTAAAAAATAAGTATGATCTTTTATAAATTTCATTCATTTCATGGGTGGCAGACTGACATGCCCGTATGTGAAAATGTTAAGATCTTTTGACCCCTGCTTGTTCACGTGATTAATAAATCCCTCATTTAAAGAATCGTTATCACGAAGCAAATCCACGCGTTGTCTACTATAAATGTTAATGACTATCCTCTACATGACTTTGAAACATTTTTTTTTATATCATATGTAAAGAGATTCTAAAGTTAATATTGATTTTACTTCTTTTTCAGTAATCTAGTGGACACAGAACTTAATGGCTACTTCATTCCTAAAAACTCATATGTGCTAGCCAATTTACATGCCGTAGCATATGACAAATCTCTCTGGGGAAACGATGTTGAAGAGTACAAACCGGAAAGGTTCTTAAATGAAGACAGAACAAAAGTTATAAAACCAGAATACTTCATTCCTTTTTCAATAGGTATGCAAACGAAATGACCGAAAATGTTAAATTTTAGAAAATCTCAAAATTGAAAATGTATGAAACCGAACATAAAGAGCCACATACAAATTTGGTTTGATGGCTCAACTCAACGTCAGTATAAAAAATATACTGGAACACCTAAAAATTTATTTTGAAGCTGTATTCAGAAAAATTCTATTATTCAATCATATTTATAGCATCAAATTTCTCCGAATCATGTCTTTGAGTCCTTCCTTTGGTCATGGCTGACCACAAAAGGATTTAAGGTTTCCTTTCTCCCTTTAAACGCAAAAGTGAGTTTAAGTCCTGTATACAGGCAAGAGTTCATTTTACTTGTTTATTTTTCAAAATTTAGTCAAAATTTCAAAGTTACAAGCCTATAAAACTGAGCATATATAGCTGTACATCCCATATGGTTTCGCTGTTCATCAGTAGAAAAAAAAAGTAATTTATAATAAAATAAATAATAAAACAAAAACTAGAACAGCACCTAAAAATTTATTTTGAAGCTGTAATCAGAATGAGACCATATTCCAATCATTGTTATAGCATCAAATTGCTCCAAATTGCTCCCAAATTGCATCTCTTAAACCTTTTATTGACTGACCAAAAAAAGATTTATGATTTAACTTCTCAATATAACGCAAAATGGAGTTAAAGTCCTCAGCAAAGTCAAGGGCTTTGTTTACACAGTCCATTTTTTTCCCCTCCATGATCAAAATTAAACGCCAATAAAACTGAACAGAATGAACAGCACATCCGATATAGTTTGACTGCTCAACACCTGCAAAAAATAATGTATAAAACAGCTCCCAAAAATTGGTTTTAAAACAGTTATTAGAATAAGTCTATTGTTCCATCTTAACACTTTGAGCATGCAATTGATCCTGTTACTAGCTTCCTCTGAGATACAAGATAAAACTTTTAAGAATCGTGAACCAAAAAAAAATTATCAGTTTTCTTAGAGTTCTAGATTCTTAAGTTCTACTGATGATTCTAAATAATATTTCACTTTACTCTTTCAGGCAAAAGACAATGCCCTGGAAAACCTCTAGCTGAAATTGAAGTCTTCCTCTATGTCGCAGCTACCTTACAAAAGTTTAAAGTATCCATACCCTCCGGTAATAAAGCTGATTTGGAAGCCGTTTTAGGAATCGGTTTACAACCAAAAAAACAAGATATTGTATTTGAAAGTCGAAATAAACTTAGAAACTATTGAAAACTGTTTATTGTAACTTTATTTTTGTTTGAAACATAGAGGGTAACAAATGATAATTTTAATCACAGAGTTTAGGGTGAATACTGCACTCGCTTTTTTTAGTTAAATTTTAGTTTTGTATAAACTGTTTAGTTTTAAACATGGTACAAAAGTCTAAAACTGTCATTTATTCGCATTTGGAGGGAATGGAATTAGTAAACTTTTTATTTAAAGAAAATTTTAAAAATTCAACAATTTTCTTCAATTCGCAGTTGTATGAGTTATCTGTTTCCCTTGTAAGGATTAGTTGTGGTATTTATAACAGTTATCCCATTTGAAGAGATTGGTTTCCACACTTGTAGGGATTAATTGCCATACTTGTAAGTGTTAGCAGTCATATTTTTAAATTTGACTGCTATCCCAATTTTAAAAAAAACGAGTGATGAAATATGGTATAGACATCACACACTCAGAATATGCAAAGAAAAAAAAGTTATCAAATCGTAAATAAATATTTGGAGAAAAAATTAAAATACGCCAACTAATTTAACTGAAAATTGCTTGGGAATGGTGGCAAACAGAAAAAGTACTCTAAAAATCATCATTATACATATGAACTGCTGCTACTCATGCTGTGGCAACAATTACTTGCTATTTAACAACGATAATATTTGAATAAAAAACTTCATTGACCTCAAAAATATGCAGATGGAAACAAAAATCTACATGTTTCAAGCACTCAAAAATAGATGCCCGTTCTCAAGACTTGCCAGACGTGAATAAGAAAAAACAAAAGTTTAAACTAACATAAAGTTGCCAATGGAAGTTATTTTTCATACGGACAAAGGAAAATAAAAGTGAGAAACGAAACTAAAAAGGCAACAATAGCCGAGAGTGGAATGCTCTATACTTATTTATCGATACTGTCATTTGTTGGGTACGAGAAAGTCTCAATAGTTGCTTTATTGCTCTGGAAGTAAGCGTAGTGAAAACTGTGTTAGTGTTAGCAATAGAAAAAGAAGCGCTCAAAGAGCAAAAAGATGGTCAATTTCCTTGTTGCTGAAAGTACTAGAACACGTCACAATGTTCATATTCATGGTCATAAAACTCATATTTACACGAAGGCAAAGTTACAAAATACAATAAAATCCTAACAACACAAATGAATCCTAACAGACTAATTTATTTAGATTAAACACACATTAGAACGGACAACGAAATGAAATGATCAAGTACACTCACGTTGACGTCATGAAACTTTAGTAGCTGATTGGTTAAAGAAGGAAAAACTTGGATTAAAAGTAGAACATGCTTTACTGTCATTCAAGGGCTTAGACCAAGAATTTGGATGATCGTTTACTCAATCCAAGCTCCAAGCAAAACAAGCTTCCATCAATTTCAATTAATCTTGGTTTAAGAACTTGGACCGTATAAGCAGGCCTTAAGTCTAAAAACTCCGGAACTGGTAATCATGAAGAAAACAATAATTTACACGGAAAATGAAAACAATTGGTTTTGTCGGTAACGTAATTTGAATAAATTTTAATTAAAGATAATTTTTTGCACCCAAAGCATTAAAATCGAACACCCAAAACTTAGAACAAAAATATAATAAATTTAACGATTTCGAAATACTTTATAATTAAATTTCTATTATATTTTCAATCTCAGATAAACCAGACATATATTATATATACTTCAATTTCAATTAAAATACTTGAGAGTTCAAAAATTTCACTATTTGCTTTTGATATAGGTTTTATTTCGAAATTTATCTTTAATATAAAATATTATACAATTATACTAATGCAAAATCTTTTAGTTCATAGCCAGGAATTATTTATTCATCAATTACTTATTTATCTCAGAAATATTAAAACATGAATCTTCAAATATTTAACAAATAATACGCTGATTCCAATTTATTATATCCAAAACGGAACGGAACAACGCAAACATTTAATATTTATTCAATCGAAATCAAGTGGTTCATCCTCAACCGAAACCGAGACTTTTAAGTGTCTCATAACGCTACATAAAGGCTGAAGAAAGAGAAAGATTAAATTCAATTTTAGAATTTAAGAAATTGATGTATAAATTATTTAAACGAAATTAAACTTTTAAACTAGACATCACTACAAGAGCAATGCCGATAGAGGAAAAAGGAACCCTTTTACGCGAAATATCTAGCAACTTTACTCTACGAAATTATAACATAAATTTATTATTATGCAAATTAAATTATCACTTCGAATTATTATTATTAATTACAAATTAATTTGTTTCGAACATTAAACGTAGTTACTTCCTAGGCATACAACTGCCTGCTATATAATATAAATAAAATAATTTGATGGCTTAAAATTCCCTGAGCGTCACAAGCACGTGATCTATTCTTAATTGCTTGACTAAAATGTGACACTAAGTTGAGTAAAAAAGCAAGACAGAAATAACAATTTTACTTTGGATTCAAAGAAATATGAAAACAAAATTAAGAATGCACAAAAAATTATTTAAAAAATAGCAATTACAGAAATTAAGAAAAAATGGCTATTTTAAATAATAAATATGACATATAATTGCTCTTTCACTATTCAGCATTTTTATTAAAAAAATACTGTTTGAATTCTTGCATTCATACTCATGCCACTTTATTCTACTCTTAAAGAGGCGTTTTCCAAATGGTGTTCCACTGAACCCTAGGGTTCCGTGAAAGAGTTGAAGTGGTTCCGAAGCTAGTGTTTCTATAACCAGTAATGAATTTAGATCCAGCCTATAATTCTTTACTTATTTAATTTTTTCGTTGCCTTTACGAAATTATTTCTAGTGAAATGGCAATTCAATAGAAATAGCAATTTTTAAAACAAAATATATTTCTAATAACAATATATTGCAATAATAACCTAATAACAATTTTTCTTATAACATAAAATAAGCATTTATAAAATACTACATTAGTATTTCCAAACGCAATTTTCAAATCAAAATAGAATAACTGAATTTATTTTTTGATAAAGAAATGTTTCCCTAATATAATTATTTTCAATGTATTAAGCCGTTATTTTGAGTTTTCATTTCTAAGTGAACCATAATTCTGCTTACTTTATTTATTTTCAGCTTTTGTAAGTACAACAAAACAAATTCATGGACTGCAAATTTAATGGTCGGACGTGAAACGTCAGTTTAAGATTATTATTGATAAAACGATGAATTGATAAAACGATCCTCTAATTATATATTTTAAAAAATATTCTTTCATACGTTATAGAGTTTACAATTACTTGAAGAAACTTGATTTATGAAGTCAGGGTTCCGCAAGAAGAATGTTGATTATTTAGGGTTCAGTAACAGAGAAATATCGGGAACGCTACTTTAACGTATTAATTATATAAAATACGTAGTTATATAAAATACGTTGATTGACTCACAACGAAAATACCAGAGAAATTTTATTTCCTTCCTCAATTATTTTGGAACGCAGATGTCCATCACTAAATATATATATATATATATATATATGGATGGGTGATCGTGTAAAGCTAAGGGTGGCGGCGCTAGTGGTAAAATTGCTCTTTCCAGACTTCCGGGTTACTGCTTCCGATATATTTTTACGCCGCAGATTGAAAAAACGCGCCATCATATTATTGCATCATATCTTTTGCANTTTTTTTTTTTTTTTTTTTTTTTTTTTTTTTTTTTTTTTTTTTTTTTAAATAAAATGTTGTTTGTTATTTTTTTTACTTATTATTTCCCACCCAGCATTTTTTCATATGTCTATAATTTTTCTTTGTTTTATTCTTCATTTTGAACTTATATATATATAATAGAATTTTTTTTCATTCGATAGTCAACAATGATAGTCATATCACGTAAAAATTGTCTACGTTTCTTTTCATTGTAATTCATATCTATTCAAATATGGCGTAAACATTTTCAATTGTCTTTATATTTTTTTTCCTTTATCGGATTTGATAAAAGATTCCAAGATAAAAGATTTTCAATTTGTGCACATTTTAAAAGTCGGCTACTTCTTAAACATATTAAACACAAACCCTCCAGTTTGCTAAAATGGATACAATGACCTTAGTATATGTAGCGGTGGTAGTAATTCTCTGTTCAATTTTGCTGTCGAACTTTAGACAAAACAGAAAATCGTTGCCAGGACCTATAGGATTACCAATTGTAGGATACTTTCCTTTTATGACTAAAAAACCTTACATAAAGCTTCAACAATTAGCTGAAACTTATGGACCTATATACAGGTTAGTTATACCTATTTTTTTAACTATGCGGTATATGTGAAACATAAAAAAAAGACTCACGATAAAACGATTTACAAAGCATTTTTTATTTCAAAAAAAGCTCAAAAAATGTTAGCAGGGTCGGCCCCAGGGTAGGGCGATCCGGGCGGCCGCCCGGAGCTCAATGATCTAGGTGCGCCAAAATGATAGTTGACAAGATTGAGAGGCGGCAGGTGGAATTTATCATTTTTTATTTCTAAGCACATAATTCAAATAAAATAATATATTTAAACATTAAGACAAAATCTACTTGAATTCAATTCAACATGACAAAACCACTCAACCACAGACTTTAAAGAATTGACAAGTTTTTCGGTCCGTGGCAACACGACTGTACAGGAAACAACAATTTTGAAACCAAGAGAAACAAAATCTAACAGCCCTTTTTAACTGCATATAGAAAGGAAGTAGACTTAAAACAATGCATTATTTGCCACTAGACTTCGGCTGGCACGAAATAAAATAGTTTGTTTAAATTGTTAGTGCAAAAAAGCTTTAAAAAAGTGCTTGTGCAAATTGTCCAGTGCGTTTGGCTTCTGAGAAGGTAAGTGTTTTAATTTTTGTTCTCATTTTTAAAAACGAATAAAATCCATCAGACATGAGCCCAAAAAAAGGATGGGGGTAGATTTCAAAAATTAGAGTTTAGATCAAAACATGACTTGTGTGGTATCAAATGAAGGGTAATTGAGTCTGGAATTGAATAAAATGCATTTTATTTTTTTAAGCCAGTGGCGCAGAAGGGGGGGGCGATTTCAAAAATTAGAGTTTACATCAAAAAATGTCTTGCGTGGTATAAATTTTTTTTTTGGCCAATGGAGGTACCTACAATGAAGGGGGAATTTGGTGTTAATCGTGTGAGCTTAGATGCCCATAAATTGGCAGAGTATTTTTCATTTTGTTTGTTTTAGTTTGTCCTTCGTATTAAAAAAAATTGGGTAGTTATATATTACAAATATAAAAATATAATGTAGGGAGTACACTCTAAAAACAGTACCTCTTATATAAAAGGTACAAGCTAAATGTACCCTTTATTTTCTCGCGTAAGAGGCACATAACTAATGTGCCTTTAAAAATGACAGGCACCCCACGAAACTAAAGGCACCAAAGCACGTTTTTGTATGAGGGCCCGGATGAACCCGTTCAAGACCTCAAACAAAAATATAAAATAGATTTTTTTTCACACTATAGATCAAGCAATAAATGCCTTGGAAACCAGATATAATTTGCTGAATACTCACAGTAATTATTTCAGCTTTTCGTATAATATTTTTGGTCTAAAAGACATGCCCAGAAATGAGCTACTGGCTCATTGCAAATATTTGGAAGTAGTTTTAACTGATGGAAATTCAAGCGATCTTAACGCCCTGGAACAAGCCGATGAAATAAGCATTGTTTCGTCATTATTAACAAAAAAGGAAACCCCCGTTGAAGTTCTCAAGTTTATCGCTACACTTAAATTCGCACCAAACCTCAGCATAGCATTAAGAATCCTACTTACATTGCCAGTCACTGTGGCTTCAGGGGAAAGAAGCTTTTCNAAGATTTTCAATTTGTGCACATTTTAAAAGTCGGCTACTTCTTAAACATATTAAACACAAACCCTCCAGTTTGCTAAAATGGATACAATGACCTTAGTATATGTAGCGGTGGTAGTAATTCTCTGTTCAATTTTGCTGTCGAACTTTAGACAAAACAGAAAATCGTTGCCAGGACCTATAGGATTACCAATTGTAGGATACTTTCCTTTTATGACTAGAAAACCTTACTTAAAGCTTCAACAATTAGCTGAAACTTATGGACCTATATACAGGTAAGTTATACCTAATTTCTTATTTATTTTTAAATTATGTGGTATATGTGAAACATAAACAGAGACACACGAAGGGACGGTTTACAAAGCATTTTTTATTTCAAAAGATTTCAAAAAACGTCAACTTTACACTCACCCTCTAGGGAGCTGTGTTTTGAAAAATTAATGGAATAATATGAATGAACTTTTACTTTTGAATACGCCTTAAGCCAAGCTAATTTATACTTTTTTTTTAAATCTAAATTCTAACTCTTTTTACAGAATTCGCCTTGGAAGTCGAAATGTTGCTGTGTTGACTGACTTCAAAAGTATAAAAGAAGCATTTGCTAGTGACGCGTTTATGGGAAGGCCACCAGATTTACCATTTGATATCAGCGAGGCAACTCGAAGTATGTCACTTTATTTACTCGTGGTGTTTCGCAAGGAACCTTCCTTAATATATATATTTAGAAACTTGTGGAAAATGAAATCACACAAGTATACATAATTTGTGTCGTAAATATTTCAAGGAGGAAGAAACAAAAACGTTGTCAATGTCTAATGAATCATTGTTGAAAAAATTCTGGAATGGGGTTTTTCGGCGAAACGGAGAAGAGTCGTAAAGGCTATCATTCGAAACAACTACAGGTTAATCAAACTGGTGTAGTGATTCTTTGTCCCTCAAACTTCTTCCGACCGATTTCGATAACTTTGTGTTTCTTCCCTTCTTGAATATTATATCTTAAAGTGCACTCTTTCCTTGCTTAATTTTTGCGAAGGGATCTAAAAATATGAGTATACTAATGATGGTGATTACCAAAATTCATCATATTAAGCATGCGGCTCAAAAGATTTTCTCACCCAAAGCTTAGGTTATGCGATTAAGAAGTTCAATTACAAAGTGTATCATAATAAGTACCCCTGAAGTCTGAGTAATAAAAAAGAAAAATATTCCAAAATATTTTTCTTATAATTTTTACATTTCTATGCAGCAATCGACTTATTTAGTACATGAAAGCTCGCAGTTTTCCCCATTTTCATTCATAACTTTACGTAAGCGATTGAAACACTCATTACAGCTGACAGGCACTGCTTCTTCAAAAACTTAACCTCAAATCTTTCTCAAACCTTCTTTTTGATGATTAATCCTTTGGCACTTTGAATCTGGAACTGGAACTGCAATAATTTTACGGGGCGCCTACACCGAAGGGCTTATCCCCAGTAGAAAAGTTGTCATTGGCAAAAGGATAAAGTACTTAAAATAAGGGCTTTACATGATGCTTAACTTTGAATCTCTGTGAGCCTATGCCCCAACATAAAATAATCAGGTGGATTTAAGTCTGGTGAAGGGACAGGTCACTCTTCTGTGATGGAATCAGACAAATTACTTCGACATCATATCAGGACCTTTTTTGATTTGTGGGCTGGTGCTGTATCTTGTTAAATATGATATGATTCCCTCCTAATCAATCAAATGCTTTTTCAATACTTGTTCTATGTAGTTCTCAGCGTTGATTTTAACACCAGGATCAATAAAAAGATGTGGAAGCTTTGCTTTTTGTGAAATCACACCCCAGACCATCACTTTCAATGCATTTTGGAATCACTCTTCTGCCAACTTATCTTTGGGAATGCCGGCAAGTCTTGCTGCATGTGAATGGTGTGTTCAATACAAATGTAAACAAAAAACAAATCTCGAGCTCCTTACTTTCCCGGTTAAATGGTTTTCAGCTTCTAACTACATCTTATTGAATCAGATGATATTTTCAATAAGATAATTCTGTTTTCATGAGAAGAAATAAACATAATTTCTGAGCCGAAATCTGCATCATATTGTATTTATAATATTAAGTAATTCCGTTGAAAATGCGCGAATTTACCAAAATTTGCGAAAAGTGCTTATTTATCTTCTTTTGACTTGTTTATTACTATTTATTCAGAGTGCAAACAGTGCACCGTGCATACGTTTGTTTCGGTATTTATTTTGAGTAGCGAGACAAGCTTAATTTTCAAATTATCATTTAAATTTAAATTTCAAAGATAGTGTGGCGTAACTACCACTGCGATTATTAAACATCAATTCACTAGTATATAAGACATGTTAACTTGATTTAATCTAGAGGTACCTTCTGAAAGATGAAAGCTGGCATTGTCTAATAATCTTTCCCCACAATGGTGACCTACGGACGTGATATGATCACGATTACTTCGGTGGATGGTCCACATTGAACAGATGACTTGTTATTTGTGACTGCGTCATAGTCCATCTAGATCTGTTGCTACTCGGTCTCATTAATATACAACGGGATTCTGCACTCTCGACTGCTACCAGCAACACATGAGTAATCACACACACACAACCATGATCTTAATACAGCTCTCATGACTAAAGTTCAAAACCCGGTGACCTTAATCCAGCTCTCCCGGTCTTTCACAAATACAGCAACTAGTGGTATTCGTTCATCGAATTCTGTCCCTGATAAAATTTTGGTGGGGGAGTATTGTGGCGTAACTGCCACTACGACTATTAAGCATCAATTCACTAGTATATAAGATATGCTAACTTGATTTAATCTTGAGGTACCTTTTGATAGATGAAGGTTGGCATTGTCTAATTGTCTTTCCCAACATTAGTATATTATTAATAAGGTAATAAGTGTTTTATAACGATTTTTTTCTTCACTGTACGATGTAAAACTATAGAATTGATGTTTTTTGAATGGTTTCAGTTCGTTGAGAATTCTGTTCACTGTTGATGATTTTTTTTAAAACACTTCAAGCAGATTAGCACGGATTGAACCTAATACGTTTTACGATTGATCACGTTCGTTGTCCTCACCGTTCTTTTGGCTCCCTCTCTAAGAAGAATTTAACAATCTCTAAGTGCTACTGTTCATTTTACAGTGAGAAAAACCCCATTTTGACACACACCAAACCCTTTTAATTTTCTGAAAGTTTTTTTTAGTTATCGTTTTTCATTGATCTTTGTATTAACTATGAATAAATGAAAAAACAAACAAATACATTTTGTTAAATTTACCAATGGAAAACCCAAAGCGTTGATTGAAGACATCTTTTTTTTAAAAAAACTGCATGTTGATTTTTTACCATTGTTAACTTAAATGCTCATTAATATTCAATTTTTCCTCAAAATGTTAGTATGCATGATCAATCACGCAGATCAGATTCTTAGCCATGCCAGTCAATGAAAGGTTAAAATAAAACAAAAAGGTAAGGGGTCTTTTACGAGAAAATTGTAGGAAGTACACGAGGATTTTAGTATTTATGTAATAATTACTTAAGAATACTGAAGCATTATGTGACGATCATGTTTTGCTACTTGTAATTTCGTTTTTTCTAACGACGCATTTTTCATTTTTTTAGCATTAAAATTAAACTACATATAGTATTTTAAAACATGAAATTCTAATTCGATTGAATCGAAGAAAATAATTTTGATTTAACTGCACACTAAATTTTTGAAAAAACGTAAGCTAGGTATTTTAAACGTTGACAGTGACGTGCAGAAGCGTTTAAACGTCTCAAAGGGACGTCAGAAAGTGGACACAAGGAGACCGTTTACATTGATGATCTGAATTCTACATAAGTCAGCGATTCAAAAGTTTTTTATTTCACAAAATTTAGGCTTTACAAGCAAAAGGTTTAATTAATATCTAGAGATACGGTTTCTTTCGTATAATTACGTTAAATTCATAAAGTCTTCTGATAACCATTAGTTAAATTAATAAAGAAAACCAACTTAAAAAGTTGATTGTTTTAATAAATTTGGATTCAAGAACTACTTGTTCATTTCAAACAATAAAACTCCATATGTTACCATAGCACCTGAAATGCTAATGAATAAACTCTTATCGATGATAAACAAATTTCCTCCAGTCACCTCCAAGTTCAATTCCTTTAAATTCGTGATTAAAGCAGAAAACACTTGAAAGTTATTGTCATCAGTCGCAAATTTCCACGAATACTCCAAGGCAATGGTCTTTAACATCTTACCATTGTTACGTACTCTAGAACCACTTAGAGTCAAACGGATAAAGCAAAATGCTCCAGTAACGGCAAACCAAACAAACAACACTTTCAACAAAAATACATTGAATTTTTCTTCTGAAATCATCAAACTCGTGACGATATAAAATACAATAATAAAATTACAGTATGCCATCAGTGCAATCGAATTCAAAGCATCATCTGCTGATTTGACTAAATATGATAACTGATTTGTGGAATATATTATATTCCCAATACATTTTGGCTTTACATTTGGAATATTAAGTTTGATTTTCAACAGTTTTCCAAACTTTTCAACAATATCTCCCAACACTGTATAGTTTAAATCAATAAGAAATATCGCAAAACCAGAGGTTATTAGACAAACGCAACTATTCACTATACCAAATGCAAGCACGAAAACAATTTTCAAATCTATAGCTGGAATATCACCCCATAATGCAGTAATAAGAAATTTGATGTTATTCCAGTCAAAGTAAAGCATAATAATTAGAAAAATTACTGAAAACACTATAGAAGTAAAGTGCAAAAGAATGAGGATTCTTACTATTCGATTGTAGCCTATATTATGGCACCCATGCATCAACGTTAAATGGTGAATATTTTTAAAAAGTTTCCACAGTTTTCTTCGATTTATAATGATAATAATTATTATGACGGAACTTAAAAAAAAGCTAAGACATGCAGTTAATCGTATATGAAAAGAATTCATAAATATGTCAAAAATGTACAAACCTGTGACAAGAGATATAAGCGCAAATAAATTACTAACGAAGGACCAAATTATTTGTAAATTTCTCCAGTTCTTTTTATTTCCATAATATTTTAGTGGAACGCCTAGAATGTTTGAAATAACAAAAATAAGTTGAAATGACTTCTGAAAATTATTCATTACTTTTAATTATCTATATTGCAATCACAGCAAAAGAAGCCAAAACAACTCCTGAAGTTGATGCACTGTTTTCGATTGTGTATAAAGGTTAACCAAAGCAAAAGGCTACCTTTTGCCTTGGTGACTTCTGATATGACTTCTGATGTTGGTGCACTGTTTTAAAAATCATATATCAGGCAATCAGTAGAAAAGAAATCGAAGTGATTTCTAAATTTTCTGCATCACTGTTTTCCATAAAGTATACTGGACACTCGAAAAAAATCAAATTACTGCGAAATTTGTGCTCTATTTTAACTGGACAATCAATTCAAAAGATTTTTAGATTAATTTTGTTGATGCATTGCTTTTAGTTGAAAATATTGAACAGCGAAGGAAATTAAAATGACTCCAAAAGTTGGCGCATTGAGTATACTGGAAAAACAGAGCAAAAAATTAAATATAGCAGTAATTGATTACAATCGTTTTAGTGTTTCTTTTTTAGGGCATGTTTTAAATCATGAAATTATACTTCAATTATGCGAGTCCAATGTTTTAAAATATATTTATGTGTTCGATCAAAACATAGGAATATCTAATTTATACCAAATAATTAAGTCACGCGATGATTATTATTCCATTACTATAAATTTATTATTTTTAATGCACAAAAGCTTTTTGCTTTGTTTTTTTATTTTTACCAATATTTATTTTTCTTTTATTCTAGCATACCAAGTTTCTTTTTAATTGTGCTATAATTTTTCATTGACTTTGATATTATAAACAATCGTAAAATCAGAATATTTTATGTTACATTTATTAAAAGTTGCGCCTAAAGTGTAGATTGAAGTTAATTTCCTTAACACTAGATTGACCAAAGAAGTCATTTTGACAGCTTTTTAATTTCAATTAGAAANTCGAAAAAAAAAATGAAATTACTGCGAAATTGGTCCTCCACTTTAACTAGACAATCAATTCAAAAGATTTTTAAATTAATTATGTTGATGCATTGCTTTTGATTGAAAATATTGAACAGTGAAGGAAATTAAAATGACTCCAAAAGTTGGCGCATTGAGTATACTGGAAAAACAGAGCAAAAAATTAAATATAGCAGTAATTAATTACAATCGTTTTAGTGTTTCTTTTTTAAGACATGTTTTAAATCATGAAATTATACTTCAATTATGCGAGTCCGATGTTTTAAAATATATTTATGTGTTCGATCAAAACATATGAATATCTAATTTATACCAGTAAATTAAGTCACGCGATGATTATTATTCCATTACTATAAATTTATTATTTTTAATGCGCAAAAGCTTTTTGCTTTGTTTTCTTATTTTTACCAATATTTATTTTTCTTTTATTCTAGCATACCAAGTTTCTTTTTAATTGTGCTATAATTTTTCATTGACTTTGATATTATAAACAATCGTAAAATCAAAACATTTTATGTTACATTTATTAAAAGTTGCGCTTAAAGCGTAGATTGAAGTTAATTTCCTTAACACTAGATTGGCCAAAGAAGTCATTTTGCCAGCTTTTTAATTTCAATTAGAAAAACAATGATGTATCTAATGACACAATTTCCTTGAATTTTGCGACTTTTATACTTATTTTTATTGTTGATATTTACTAATAACTGAAATAATATCAAAAATATTAAAAATTAATTTTAAACAAATTACCAATTATTTTAAACAAATTTATTACAAATTATTTTAAACAGACAAATTAATTACTAATTGTAAAAAATTAAAAGTTAATTTTTTACAAAGTACAACAATACCGCAAGAACGGTAATCCAAGCTGACAAAAATTTCACCAATATGTATTATAAGTTTCTTCCGAAACCATTATGCTCATGAGATTGTAAAATAGAATAAAGAAGGCTAACTAAATTCAGAATCATATTGAGTTCATCTGTGCAACTGATCTAATCTGCTGATTTGACTAAATATGATAAATGATTTCTTATTATTCTCGTCAAAATAAAATATTTCTTATATATCCGGTGAGAATAAATAAATCATAATTATTTCAATTATTATAATAACCACTATTGAAGCACAATGAAAAATAATGAGAATTCTAAATTAAATTAAGTTCATCTGCTACTCATTTAGTAAAAGAACTCACAAATCTGTGAAGAAATTTCAACTCTATATCAAGAGAGATAAGAGCTAATATATTGATAACCCGAAACCAAAGTCATCTGTAAATATCTAGTATGCTTTTTATTTCCATTACATTTTTTTTAAACGCCTATGATGCTTGAAATAATAAAAACAATATGAAATGACTTCAGAAGTTGGTGCATTATTTTAAATTACACATGTTAGACAATCCCATAAATAGAAATTGAAATTAATTGAAAAGTTCATGCACTGTTTTTGAGAGCAAATATTAGACTAGTGCTCCTCAACCTGTTTATTGCAGTGGATCGGTCAACGTTTAATAATTTTACCACAGCCCACTGACGGAGGAAGAACGTTGTTTGTTTATATTTTATCTAGTTTAGATTTAGAAATAGTGTTTAAACATGCTTTCAAAGTAATATACAACGACATGCGAGCTGTTGGCGCTGATTTTTGGGGACGTCGCTGAGTTCTTGATTAACCTCTCGTTCACGGATACTCGTACAAACCGGAGAAAAATACATTACAGTAATAAAAATAATAAATAATACTAAAAAANATGAAAAAACTGTGAACTGTTTGCAATTAATATTGAAATGCACAGGTTTAGACTTTTCTACAGTGAAAAGTTTTCGGCATTTCAGTGTTCAAAAAAGTATACAAAAGCTAGACGTTAAGAACGCATCCAATGAGCGAGCAAAGCGAGCATCGGATTGCGAAGCAATCCGAAATGAACTGCGAAAGCAGTTCCGGGGGTTGGCGAGTGCCAGCGAGCAGGGGCGAAGCCTCCTAGTTATATTTTAATTATGCAAGTGCAAATCTTTAAAGCATATTTATGAGTTAGAACATAATATATAAATATCCAAAAAAGAAACAGTTGACTAGGTCACGTAAAGATCATTACGCTTTTGCCACGACTTGATTCATTTTAGTATGCGGAAACTTCTTTCTTCTGTCTCTTATTTTCACCAATATTTTTTTTAATTGTAGCAAACAGTTTTTTTTAGTTGTTATTTTTCATTGATCTTTATATCAACTATCAAGAAAAGAAGGAAAAAAACGAATACTTGTTATTAAATTTACCAATGGAACGCTCAAAGTGATGATTGAACATATCTTTCTTTAAGAAAAAACTGCATGTTGATTTCTTACCATTGTTAACTTAAATGTTCATTAACTTTCAATTTTTCCTAAAAAAAATTTGCTTGCGTGATCAATCAAGCTAATCAGTTTTTTATCCGTGCCCGTCAATGAAAGGTTAAAATAAAATAAAATAAAAAGGTAGGAGGTATTTTACGAAAAAATTGCAGGAAGTATATGATGATCTCAGTATTTATGCAATAATTACTTAAGAATACTGTAACGTTAAGAGACGATCATGTCTTGCTATTTTCGTTTTTTCTAACGAAATGTTTTTCATTTTTTCAACATTAAAAATAAAACTACAATTAGTATTTTAAAAAATAAAATTTTCAGTAGACTGAATCGAAGAAAATAATTTTATTTTAACTGCACACGTAACTTTTGAAAAAGCGTAAGCGAGGTATTTTAAGCGTTGACAGCGGCGTGCAGAAGTGTTTAAGCATCTCAAAGGGACATCAGGAAGTAAACACAATGAGACCATTTACATTGATGATCTGAATTCTACATAAGTCAGCGATTCAAAAGTTTTTTATTTCACAAAATTTAGGCTTTACAAGCAAAAGGTTTAATTAATATCTAGAGATACGGTTTCTTTCGTATAATTACGTTAAATTCATAAAGTCTTCTGATAACCATTAGTTAAATTAATAAAGAAAACCAACTTAAAAAGTTGATTGTTTTAATAAATTTGGATTCAAGAACTACTTGTTCATTTCAAACAATAAAACTCCATATGTTACCATAGCACCTGAAATGCTAATGAATAAACTCTTATCGATGATAAACAAATTTCCTCCAGTCACCTCCAAGTTCAATTCCCTTAAATTCGTGATTAAAGCAGAAAACACTTGAAAGTTATTGTCATCAGTCGCAAATTTCCACGAATACTCCAAGGCTATGGTCTTTAACATCTTACCATTGTTACGTACTCTAGAACCACTTAGAGTCAAACGGATAAAGCAAAATGCTCCAGTAACGGCAATACAAACAAACAACACTTTCAACAAAAATACATTGAATTTTTCTTCTGAAATCATCAAACTCGTGACGATATAAAATACAATAATAAAATTACAGTATGCCATCAGTGCAATCGAATTCAAAGCATCATCTGCTGATTTGACTAAATATGATAACTGATTTGTGGAATATATTATATTCCCAATACATTTTGGCTTTACATTTGGAATATTAAGTTTGATTTTCAACAGTTTTCCAAACTTTTCAACAATATCTCCCAACACTGTATAGTTTAAATCAATAAGAAATATCGCAAAACCAGAGGTTGTTAGACAAACGCAACTATTCACTATACCAAATGCAAGCACGAAAACAATTTTCAAATCTATAGCTGGAATATCACCCCATAATGCAGTAATAAGAAATTTGATGTTATTCCAGCCAAAGTAAAACATAATAATTGCAAAAAATATTGAAAACACAATAGAAGTAAAGTTCAAAATAGTGAAGATTCTTTGTATTTGATTGTAGCCTATATTATAGCACCTGTGCATCAACGTTAGATGGTGAATATTTTTAAAAAGTTTCCACAGTTTTCTTCGATTTATAATGATAATAATTCTTATGACGTAACTTAAAACGAAGCCAAGACAAGCAGTTAATCGTATATGAAAAGAATTCATAAATATGTCAAAAATGTACAGACCTATAACAAGAGATATAAGCGCAAATAAATTACTAACGAGGGACCAAATTATTTGTAAATTTCTCCAGTTCTTTTTATTTCCATAATATTTTAATGGAACGCCTAGAATGTTTGAAATAACAAAAATAATTTGGAATGACTTCAGAAAATTATTCATTGTTTTTAATAACCTATATCGGACAATCACAGCAAAAGGAACTGAAATAAGTCCTGAAGTTGGTCCACTGTTTTCGAGTGTGTATAAAAAATAACCAAAGCAAAATGTAGCGATAGGTGCACTGTTTTAAAGAGCGTATATTAGGCAATCAGTGGAAAAGAAATCAAAATGACTTCTGAATTTTTCCCCCACTGTTTTCTATAAAGTACACTGGAGACTCGAAAAAAAAATGAAATTACTGCGAAATTGGTCCTCCACTTTAACTAGACAATCAATTCAAAAGATTTTTAAATTAATTATGTTGATGCATTGCTTTTGAATGAAAATATTGGACAGTGCAGGGAATTGAAATGACTCCAAAAGTTGGCGCATTGCGTATACTGGAAAAACATAGCAAAAGAAATAAATATAGCAGTAAATGAAAACAATCGTTTTAGTGTTTATTTTTAGGGCATCTTTTAAATCATGAAATTATATTTTAATTATGCCACTCCAATATTTTAAAATATATTTATGTGTTCGACCAAAATACATGAATATCCAATTAAAACCAGTTAATTAAGTCACGCGATGATTATTATTCCATTACTATAAATTTATTATTTTTAATGCACAAAAGCTTTTTGCTTTGGTTTCTTATTTTTGCCAATATTTATTTTTCTTTTATTCTAGCAAACTAAGTTTCTGTTTAGTTATGCTATAATTTTTAATTGACTTTGATATTATAAACAATCGTAAAATCAAAACATTTTATGTTACATTTATTAAAAGTTGCGCCTAAAGTGTAGATTGAAGTTAATTGCCTTAACACAAGATTGACCAAAGAAGTCATTTTGACTGTTTTTTAATTTCAATTAGAAAAACAATGATGTATATAATGACACAATTTCCTTGAATTTTGTGACTTTTATAATTATTTTTATTGATGATATTTGCTAATAACTTGTTATATAACTGAAAATAATATCAAAAATATTAAAAATTAATTTTAAACAAATTACCAATTATTTTAAACAAATTACCAATTATTTTAAACAAATTTATTACAAATTATTTTAAACAAACAAATTAATTACTAATTGTAAAAAATTAAAATTTAATTTTTTACAAAGTACAACAGTACCGCAAGAACGGTAATCCAAGCTGACAAAAATTTCACCAATATGTATTATAAGTTTCTTCTGAAACCATTATGCTCATGAGATTGTAAAATAGAATAGAGAAAGCTAACTAAATTCAGAATCATATTGAGTTAATCTGTGCAACTGATCTAATCTGCTGATTTGACTAACTATGATAAATGATTTCTTATTATTCTCGTGAAAATAAAATATTTCTTATAAATCCGGTGAGAATAAATAAATCCTAATTATTTCAATTATTATAATGACCACTATTGAAGCACAATGAAAAATAATGAGAATTCTAAATTAAATTAAGTTCATCTGCTACTCATTTAGAAAAAGAACTCACAAATCTGTGAAGAAATTTCAATTCTATATCAAGAGAGATAAGAGCTAATAAATTGATAACCCGAAACCAAAGTCATCTGTAAATATCTAGTATGCTTTTTATTTCTATTACATTTTTAGTAAACGCCTATGATGCTTGAAATAATAAAAACAATATGAAATTACTTCAGAAGTCGGTGCATTCTTCTAAATTACATATGTTAGACAATCCCATAAATAGAAATTGAAATTAATTAAAAAGTTTATGCATTGTTTTTGAGAGCAAATATTAGACTAGTGCTCCTCAACCTGTTTATCGCGGGAGACCGGCCACTGTTTAATAATATTACCACTGCCCACTGACGGAGGAAGAACGTTGAGTGTTTATATTTTATCTAGTTTAGATTTAATAATTTTAATTTAATAGTTTTTAAACATGCTTTCAAAGTAATATACAACGACATGCGAGCTATTAGCGCTGATTTTTGGGGACGTCGCTGAGTTCTCGATTAACCTCTCACAAATCCGGAGAAAAATACATTACAGTAATAAAAATAATAAATAATACTAAAAAAACAATGCAAGGAAAATATTGACAGCAGTAAATGATAACAATGAACTTAGTGCTTCTTATTAAATCATGAAATTATATTTTAATTATGCAAGTACAATGCTTTAAAGCATATTAAAGAATATCCACACAAAAAAGACAGTTGACTAGATCGCGTAAAGATCATTACGCCTTTACCACGATTTGATTCATTTTAGTATGCAGAAACTTTTTTCTTCTGTCTTCTTATTTTCAACAATATTTTTTTTAATTCTAGCAAAAAGTTTATTTTAGTTGTTATTTTTCATTGATCTTTATGTTAACTATCAAGAAAAGAAAAAAAACGAATACTTTTTATTAAATTTACCATTAGAACGCCCAACGTAATGATAGAACATATCTTTTTTTTAAAAAAAAAAACTGCATGTGGATTTTATACCATTGTTATCTTAAATGCTCACTAATATTCAATTTTTCCTAAAAAATTTTATTTACGTGATCAATTAAGCTGATCAGACTTTTATCCGTACCCGTCAATAAAAGGTTAAAATAAAAAGAATAAAAAAAGGTAAGAGGTATTTTACGAGAAAATTGCAGGAAATACATGATGATCTTAGTATTTGTGTAATAAATATATAAGAATACTGAAACATTATATGACCATCATGTTTTTCTTCTTTTAAAGAAACGTTTCTCATTTTCCCAATATTAAACAATAAAACTACTAATAGTATTTTTAAAAAATAGAACTTTAATTAAATTGAATTGAATATAATTTTATTTTAACTGCACACGTAACTTTTGAAAAACGCAAGCTATCTATTTTAAGTGCTGGCAGTGACCTACAGAAGTGTTTAAACCTGTCAAAGGGACATCAGGAAGTGGACACAAAGAAACCATTTACATTGATGTTCTAAATTCTTAATATGAAGTCAGCGATTCAAAAGTTTTTTTATTTCTCAAAATTTAGGTTATACAAGCGAAAAGTTTAACTAATATAGAGAGATAAGGTTTCTTTCGTATATCTAAATTAAATACATAAAGTCTTCTGTCAACATGTCAAACTTAAAAAGTTGGTTCTCATTTAATAATATTCGGATTCTAAAATTACTTGTTCATTTCAAACAATAAAACTCCATAAGTTACCATTGCACCTGTAATGCTAATAAACAAACTCTTATCGATGATAAACAAATTTCCTCCTGTAACCTCCAAGTTCAATTCCTTTAAATTCGTGATTAAAGCAGAAAACACTTGAAAGTTATTGTCATCAGTCGCAAATTTCCACGAATACTCCAAGGCGATGGTCTTTAACATCTTACCATTGTTACGTACTCTAGAACCACTTAGAGTCAAACGGATAAAGAAAACTGAGGCAGCAACGGCAATACAAACAAACATAACTTTCAACATAAGTATACTGAATTTTTCTTCTGAAATCATCAAACTTGTGAAGGAATAAAGTCCGATAATAAAACTACAGTACGTCATCAGTGCAATCGAATTCAAAGCGTCATCTGCTGATTTGACTAAATATGATAACTGATTTGTGGAATACATAATATTCCCAATACATTTTGGCTTTACATTTGGAGCATTAAGTTTGATTTTCAACTGTTTTCCAAACTTTTCAACAATATCTCCCAACACTGTATAGTTTAAATCAATAAGAAATATTGCAAAACCTGAGGTTGTTAGACAAACGCAGCTATTTATTGTACCAAATGCAAGCACGAAAGCAATTTTTAAATCTATAGCTGGAATATCACCCCATAATGCAGTAATAAGAAATTTGATGTTTTTCCAGTCAAAGTAAAACATAATAATTGCAAAAATTATTGAAAACGCAATAGAAATAAAGTTCAAAATAATGAGGATTCTTTGTATTTGATTGTAGCCTATATTATGGCACTTATGCATAAACGTTAGATGGTGAATATTTTTAAAAAGTTTCCACAGTTTTCGTCGATTTATAATAATAATAATTCTTATGACGTAACATGAAACAAAGCAAAGACATGCAGTTAGTCGTACATGAAAAGAATTCATAAATATGTCAAAAATGTACAAACCTATGACAAGAGATATAAGCACAAATAAATTACAAACGAAAGACCAAGTCATTTGTAAATTTCTCATGTTCTTTTTATTTCCATAACATTTTAATGGAATGCCTAGAATGTTTGAAACAGCAAAAATAATTTGGAATGACTTTAGAAAATTATTCATTACTTTTAATTACCTATATTGGGCAATCACAACAAAAGGAACCAAAATAACTCTTGAATTTGGTGCACTGTTTTCGAGTGTGTGTAATGGATAACTAAAGCAAAGTGTGCCGATATTAGTGCACTGTTTTAAAGTGCGTATATTAGGCAATCAAAGGAAAAGAAATCAAAATGACTTCTGAATTTTGACCCACTGTTTTGTATAAAAAATACCTGACACTCGGGAAAAAAATGAAAGGAGGACTGCGTAATTGGGACTTAGTTTTAACTAAACAATCAATTCAAAAGAATTTAAAATTAATTCAGCTCATGCATTGATCTTGGTTGAAAATATTGAACAGCAAAAGAAATTGAATGATTGAAATTGAAATGATTGTTGAAGTGACTGAATTGAAATGAACAGCAAAAGAAATTGATTGAATTGAATGAAAGAATTGAGTTGGCGCAATCTTTATAATTGCGTATACTGGAAAGGCAGAGCAAAAGAAATATATATATATTGCAGTAAATGATTGCAATCGTTTTAGTGTTTCTTCTTTTTTTTCTTTTAGGGTTTCTTTTAAATCATGAAATTATAGTTAATTTATGCGAGTCTAATGTTTTAAAACATACTTATGAATTCTAATTGGAAATATGAATATCCCAGAAAAACCAGTGAACTAAGCAAATGTGTGTTGGTGAGCACAGCAAACAAAAATTTGAAAATACTTTAGAAGTTGGAGCACTATTTTCGATAATGAATATCAGTCTGCTACTATGAAATAAATGAGAACTTCGGAAGTTGATGTATTTCGACTACGTATATAGGACAATCACGTCAAATGAAATTGAAATAACTTTCAAAGTTGGTGCACTGTTTTCGATAACGTATACTGAAAAAAACAAAGGAAAAGAAATAATCACAGCAGTGAAATATAAAAACCGATTAAATGGTTCTTTTTAAATCATAAAATTATATTTCAATCGTGCGAGTTCAATATTTTGAATTATATTTATGTGTTCGAACAAAACATATGAATATCCAATTAAAATCAGTTAATTAAGTCACGCGATGAGTATTACTCAGTTACCATAAATTGATTGACTTTAGTGCACATAAGCTTTTTTTTTTTTAACAATATTTTTCTTTTAGCATATCAAATTTATTTTTAATTTCGTTATTTTTCATTGATTTTGATATTAAAGATAAATAATTGTAAAAACAAAACATTTTATGTTATATTTATTAAAAATTGCGCTCGAAAAAAAATATTTCTTTCTATTGTAATTTCAGGTGCTCATAAAAATTAAAATTTTTCATTAAAATGTGAATTAGCATAATTAGTTCTCATAATTAATCATGCTGATCAGATTTTTAGCTATGTTCATCACTGAGAAGCTAGTATTCAAAAAAGAGGGAGAGTTTACGAAAAGAAAAAGTACAGGGATCAAAAAATTTAAATATTTATGTAATAATTAATAATATTTTACTATGATATGTCAAACACATTTTACTATTTTCTTTTTTCAGAGAATATATAAACAACAAATAATAAATTTAAGAAAGTATTTAATAATAAAATTTTAAGGAGATTAAATAAAATAAAATAATTTTATTTTTTTCTCACTTAAAGGAAAACTTAACAGACTCATTCTATGAGAAATGGTATAATGTTTATTGATGTCATGTCCAAGATTCTTACGAAATTATTTTGTGAGAAAGTTAGTTAGTTAGTTAGTTTAAATTTGTTGCGCAAGAGCCAATTTGTGAGAAATTACATGTCAGAAAAGGACTAAAATAATATTTTTAAAATTTTTTTGTGCCAAAACTATGATTAGGGGGTTAATTTGAAATTTGACCAGACTTTAAGAAAATGGCTAGATAAGGTAACTGATATTCTTAACTTCTATAAAGGAAAAAGAAAAAAATAACACTAAAATCGAAACTGAAACGAAAATAAGACATTTAAGTGGCCAGAAATATCATAGAACAGGGCAGAAATAAATGGTAGGCAATTTTTTTTAAAACCAAAACTAAATTAGGTTTTGCCATCGAAAGTCAGAAATGTTGGAAATCAAAACAAAAACAAAAACAGGAGGAAACAACTCAACAGCAGGAGACGAACATCTCAACTCCACTCGACCACTTGCGTTGTAGAATCGGCTTTTTCAAATTACTCGTATTCCCTCGACCTAACGTATTCTCCGTATTCCGACTGAAATTATTCTTGATTTATGAAATAACTTTTAATGTTAAGACGCTGTTTCAAGGTAGCATTTTATGCGAGATAATTATTTGATTTACAAATAAAAAGTGTGTTTTTTTAACTTTCGAAAGTATTATTCGTTATTTAAAAAGCATATTTTTTGAAATAGGAACAGGAGCGTTGTTCGGCATGGCATGGAAAGAGCAAAGGAGATTTTCTTTGCACATGCTACGCGATCTAGGTATTGGTAAAACTAAAGTGGAACATCACTTGAAAGTAAGCAGCTACAAATTAACTATTTTCATTAACTTTGATCTTATTAAACTGTTGTAGTTAAACTATACTAAATTTTTATAATGGTATCCTTTCTAACTACTTTAATCCGTTTCAGTATAAAACTGTTGTTGTAGTTGTAATTTATTTACGTCTCACTAGAGCTGCTCAATGGGCTATTGGCGACAGTCTGGGAAGCATCCTGTAGGATGATCCGAAGACATGCCATCTCAATTTTGATCCTCTGATGAAGGGCTGACATCCCCGCTTCGGTTGCACAATGACGTGTGAGTGAATTCGAGCACTTTAACAGTTTAACGACGACCAATACCGCACCCCCTACGCAGACTGATCCAAGTGGTCACCCACCCGCATACTCACCGCAGCCAAAGATACCTGACTTCGATGATCTGCTGGGAACCGTGTCTTAACTATCAGTCCACTGGGGGACCAGTACAAAACTGTATTCTCAAGTAGGGGATGCATGGGAAAACTTGCCGCAAAATGTCTATTTCCTTATTTATAACTATTTACCATACACCCAGTCGTGAAACACAGATTTCGGGGCAATTTTTAAGCATTTTAGAATGACAAATTATACAGCAATGAACTAAAATTTTATCCAAGAAACTGATTGTGTTCTTCTAATGCAAGGAATGAAACTAAATATGCTCTGTGATGAGCTAATGCCCTAAAATTCATATCCCTTAAGATAAAAATAGGATTCAGAAAATTATTAAAATTTTGGACAAAAAAATTTTTTTAAACTCTTCCTGTAATCCTCTAATGTAAAGTACGGCATTCTGTTTTCAAAAAAAAATGACAAATTAAATTTATTAATAACTTTCTAAATCTATAATCATAATCATTTATGTATGTTGTTAAAATTCATGTTAAAAATGAGGTATACATTAAGGGTCACAAAATATTATCAAAGCGAGGAAAAACAAAAACTTTATCATCACCTGACTCATCATTGACGAAGAATGTGAAACTGAAAGTATTAAAACTTATTTCATTTAAAGAGGAAATTTAAAAAATTTTGTAATTCTTTTTTCGAAGCAACTTAGATTTTCATCTGAGAATCAAAATGATTTTAATATTTTGAATATCACCTCTCTCAATAGGTCAAAAATTTTGAGAACGTTCTTTATTATTAGCTAAATATTCATTTTCGATCGCTAACGAGCATACTTTTTAAGACAACTCTAAACTAGAGATTAAGGAAACATAAAATATAATAAGTACTTACTATTTTATATTTTATGTTATACTGTTATGAACACTCTGCGTTATGCCGGAATTTCAAAGAAAGGTGTAAAACCTGATTTTGATATATGAAATACAGCATCTATTGATGCGTACAGGCAAAGGCAAACTTGTCTGCATTGTTTCCTTAAATCATAAAAATAATACTAATAATTTCAATTAAAGTTATTCTTTACACTGCAAAAAATTTTAGTAGAACTCAACAACAAAAATGGAAGCAGCTACTTTACACCAAAGTGAATCGCCATACGAAACTCTTGAATCTAGTGTTTCACTACACCATCGTTCCTTAACACTGCTTGATGTGATGTAGACGCCACCTTATTCATCAAATATTCATCGCAAGAATCATTAATTTATAACAGTAGCCCCTGAATCTCACAGTAAATCTGATTGAGACTGGGTCATTCCATTTATTTCAAAGATGGGGAAAGTAGAATTTACTGCGCATCACTTCGGCGCAGGAACTATACAGCAAATCCGATTCCAATATCTTCTTTGAAGACACATAAGCTCCGATTCTTCCTGCAAGTAGATTTTTAAAATTAAAACGATGGCGCCATTTATCAATTTCGGATTTAAATATACATTTCTAATAAGTTTTAAATTAATCTGATGTTTTTAAAGACAATATTTTTTACACTCTGATTACATTTTTTTAAATCGTAACTAATTTTATATAGTGTCTGAAATATTTTTTTTATATCTCTTCATGTATTTTTATGAAGTTGAGGTAAGAAAATCTAAGTAAAATCTAGAAAGATTAATCATAGTATAGAATTGACCTGCCCGGTATACCCTACACTGATGTTTTTTAAGGTCCACTGCCAATGTCCGGTGTACATTTGCCCGGTATACCCTACACTGATATTTTTTTAAAGGTCAAGGGCCACTGCCCGGTATACATTCGCCCGATACTCCAAACACTGATGTTTCTTCTAATCTATCGTCAGTAAGTATTAAAATATCGAATAAATGTAATTATATCCACGAATAAATTAATATCAAATCGGATGTAATAAATATTTCGGACATTCACCAAAGCGACTATGTGATTGTCAACATTCACCGGTGAAAGTCAACAACCATCGATTTTGGTCATTCCCAATAACATGCACATCATTTACATAATAACCTCATCAGGACGTTTATTTCATACTTGCCTAAATAACATCCGGCATTATGTATAATGCCTAGGCAATGAGTGAAATATAAATCATTTCATACTTTGCCGGCTAGTTATAGGCATTATATCTAATGCCGGATATCATACTTTGTAGGTAACAGATATAAAAAATGATTTAAAAAAAAAAACATAAGTATAACACTTTAAAAAAAATACTACGAAAAATACCACATCCCTAATTTTCAGTAAACAATACTTGCCATACATATTATTGAAAATACTACGTATGGCAACCCTGGTGAAAGTAAATTCCGACGCATACGCAGTGAATTCTACTTTCCCCACCTTTGAAATAAATGGAATGATCCAGTCTTAATCAGATTTACTGTGAAATTCAGAGGCTAGTATTTATAACGCATGTATACGAGCAAATCTTAAAATTAGGTTGTAAGTCAAACATACGCGGTGCTCAGAGAAAATTTTAGAACGAATTCGAACGAATTCTTAGCAAAACGAAAGCGGATAGAAATTATGCACTAAAAAATCTGTTATGAAAGATTTAAAAGGTGAAATGTAACTAACCCTATTACAACAAAAAACATGCAAATTCAATTTTAGATTTAATTTAAACCCTTTAAATCTTAAAACAAGGAATAAAGTGTTCCTTCATACAATTTTTTGGGTTGTTTAATATTATATTCGGAGAGATATAACATCACAATTAGTTCTGTGTACCTTATCATTCATTTAAAAGGTCCCGCAGTGAACTGATCATTAAGACACAGTTCCCAGCAGATCACCGAAGTCAAGCATCACTGACTGCGGTCAGTGTGCGGATGAGTAACCACTTGGATTAGTCTGCGTAGAGACCGAAGGTGTGCGGTATTGATCCTTGTTAAACTGTTCTACCGTAAAGTGCACGACTTCGCGTGTGGGTCGTCGGGCTACCGAAGCAGGGGTGCCATCCCCTCTGCAGGGAATCAAAATTGTGATGACATGTCTTCGGATCATCCTCAGGGATGTTTCCCAGACCGCTCTAGTGCGACGTAAATGAACTACAACAACATTCATTTAAAATTAAATTTATATTTCAGGAAGAAATTTTAGAATTATTTGAACGAATAGAAGGAGAAAAAGGCTCCCCTATATTAACTTCTGAATTTCTAACTCCAAGTATGTCCAACAACATCGCCTCATTTATCTTTGGAAGACGCCTAAAATACAATGATCCCAAAAGACAGGAGCTAGACAAATTGATAAATCAAATTGGGCGTGAAGGTGGAGCCATGATTTTAATATTTTTTCCGTGGCTAGCTGCATTTCTGGATTTTTTCAACCTTGGAGGTAAAAAGAAACTTTCCAAAGCATTACATGAGCTGAGGTTGTACATCAAGTAAGTTAACTTTATAAAAATAAAAAAACATCAGCCATTTGGAATTAATATACATCTTCGGAATCAACATGTCGTCAGCTAATTAAAAAAATCCGATTCTTTGCAATCGTAGCCATCATTTTGCAATGCATCAGACTAATTGGACCAGTATTTTCCTACCTCCTACTTGCCTGATAATTTTAGAACTAAAACAAACTACAAGGCTACAAGCTCAGTTATGTAATTATGAAATGAGTGCGAAATTACTCCAGTCTAACTTTCTTTTAAATATCCTTTTTCAAAAAAAAATTCGTTCAAAAAATCCTTTGCAAAAATCTGGCTATCAATTTATAGCAAAAAACACTTTACTGCTCTGGGTTTCATTGGAAACTGCCTGTTATAAATCAGGCTAATTGAACAAAATGATGAATTTTCTAATTTTTCTAAAGGTATATGAACTTAGTGAGATAAGCCTAAAAAGTATCAATCTGATTAGAACATACTAGAGAGACAATTAGCCAGGTGCACTGCAAAACTACGGCGGCTGTTTGCAAAGAACCGAATCCCTCAATTAGCCTATAACGGATATATCGCGAAATATTGCCATTTTTTAAATACTAGAACAATGCTCCTTATATACCTCGACTTAATCTATATCAATTTCTAAAAATAATAGTTCTTTAAAATAGTTTTTTGAGCTATAAATTTTTTCAAAAACAGTGACGGAATGTTGAAGTGGGAAACATGGTTAAAATTTTAACGTTATGTGGTACAATTTAGAAAATAATTTCAAAATTTTCGCCCGAAATATAAAACATAAATATTGTCTACGGTTTCAATGCTTAGAAATCATAATTTTTCTTTTTAATTGTATTCAAAAGTAAACTATAAAATTTGAAAGATTGCATTATTTATCAATTTATCTTAATAAAAAGAGCCGCTTTTTCTGCTAAAAATACTTTTCTTTTAATTTATTTTTTTTCCTTCAATTTATGAACATCTAAGTATGAAAAATGTTAACAAAATAAATCATAAATAAATTAAAATAGTGAAAAAGTTGGTTATGTTAAAAATAAAACATAAATCACAACTACTTAATGCTCCGAACTATCCCCTTACCCAAATAAAGTTAAAAATTAAATTTTATTTTGTTATTTATTATATCTGTAATTAAGTATTACTGAAAAACATTTCTGTGTTGGCTATAAATAAAGAGTTCTTTAGCACATTATTTCATTAGTTAAAGTATATTTTTAATGCACTCAGTAAATCATAATATTCTAAACTCTGTCATTAAATCAAAATATTTCTTACATTCAGGTTTACTTTTTTTTTAAATTATCTAAATAAGGCATATCTCAGTGATAAAGTACACAAGATAGGTTAGCTAGTTTAAGTGAATGAAAATGATTCACTAAACTGACCAAAATGGACCCCATACGTTATCATTTTTGAATTACCATGCTTGCAATTTGTAATTATACTGTAGTACAATACATTTGAACGTTTTCCTGCCATTTAAATAAAAATATATAATTCTGTACTTAAAAAATGCGATTACTTCACTTATCAGAACCTAAATGAATCATTATATACTACTTTTATAGGAGAAATATCGTAACACATCGAGTGATTTCTCGGAAATCTTGTTCCCTAAAGCAGCTAGAGCCTTGAAACTTTGGGAAGGTAGATAAGGCTTTTGTCCCCAAAGTGTCGCCAATATTACCTTAATGGTTGCTAAGTTGACGAAAGTCCCACTGTCAATGAAAGTGCTTTTTCCTTACCTGTAAATTGTTATTTTGAGCTGTTAAAATGAGTAAAGTTGAAAACTTAAAATATGGGTTTTTGTAAAAATGGTTCGTAGTAAAGAAAAAATAATTACAGAATCATTCTTTTCAGCCTAAAATATACTAAAAGCGTATAATTTTAAATAAAGGACATTTTTCCTTCTGTACTATAACGTTATCTTATGTCATAAAATTTTCATAAAAACTATTCATATCTTGTTTGACTGTTTTGCAGAGAAGAACTCAAGGAGCATGAATCAACTCTAGATCCTAATCACATCCGAGATTTTATGGACGCATATTTACTTGAAATTCAAAAAAGGGCAAATGATGCTAATTCTACATTTCATAGTAAGACTATAAAATAAATAGTTTATTTGTGCAAATACTATATCCTATATCCAAGTAGCACAGAGACAACGATCTATGTCGTGGCCGTTCCAAGCAGTGGCGTATCTAGGGTATGGCAAGTATGGCGAATGCCATGGGCGCATTATTTCAAAAAGGCGCAAAATCAATCAACATCAACGATTATTTTTTTAATTAAAAATTTTACTAATTTTTTTTTCAAGTTATGGCAGAATTAAAAAAAGCATCCAACATTTAACCTTTCCTCGAGGGCTCGAAAAGAAGACATCGAGGTCTTTCGAGGAACTCTTTTTATAACTGGGGGAGTGAAATATGAAAGGGAACCGCTAATAATAAAAACAAAGTAGGTGACGAGCGTTAAACAATTTTAACCTCCCACTGTTTTTCATTTTTTTAATAACTTCGTTTGAAAACTCATAGACCACCTTAGTTAGGGATAATAGGAGGGCCAAGGTTTCCAGCTCTTTTGCATAACTCGAAAAGCGCGAGAAATCTCCTTCGGTTGTTATATTATATTCAACATTAAAAAAAATGGGGGAAATAAGAAAAAAAAA
>NC_092208.1:52249143-52437420 GCF_043381705.1 Parasteatoda tepidariorum
ATCCAAGGTGGTCACCACCGGCACACTGACCGCAGCCAGGGATGCTTGACTTCGGTGATCTGCTGGGAACCGTGTCTTAACGATCACTCCACTTCGGGATAATAATAGTCTGAAAACTTTTGAATCGTAAGCCATATAATTTTTTTTTCGTATCATTTTAAAGTATCTAATTCCACATGGAAAATACAAATTTGAGCGTAATTGGTTGAATAGTGCATTAGTTCCTGAGAAATTGAGCTTTATAAGAACGACTTTTTTAAAATTTAATTTCTCAGGATTAATCGATTTTGCTGAAATTTTGAAGCATGTAGAAAACTTACAATGTTTTGTAATCCAATTTATATACGAACAAATAACTTGTTTTCATAAATATATTCGCAAACATAATACATAAATAGCTAAAATGACGTTAGAGATGGAGTACTGAAAGTTTTTGAAAGGGCCCCCTCCAAAAATTTTTGCCCCAGAGCCCCGAGGGGTGAAGTTACGGCACTGCAACATGCATAATACCATTGCAGATTCAATTACAAATAGAGTTTTTTTTTATTTGGAATTACAGGTTTTCATAAATGAATAGTAAAAAAAACAAATAATGCATAAGAAAATATCTTTAAAAAAGCAGTAAATGAAAAGCCTTAAGTTGTGTATTGGTTTACAGATAGACAGCTGGTAAGAGCTATTGATCGGTGATTAATGAGATGTACGGGGTCCTTACCTGGTTTAAGAATGGCAACTATAAATGATTTTCTCCATACTGACGGGAATTGTCCATGCAGCTAAACTCTATTAAACAGTTTTAAAATTATTTACAAATGGGTATCAGAGAGGTATTTAAACATACTATTGTGTATTTTGTTAGGGTCTGTAGATGTTTCTTTACATTTATTGATTTCAGATTTTAATTCAGTCATTGTTAGAGGAAAATTATAATCATTATGGGATTCAAGAGAAGGTCTAAGTACATTATTTTCAGTATGAGTTTTGTATTTTTAGAAGGTTTGGGAGTAATTTTCTGTACTAAGGGCTCGGCTAAAGTATTTGCTATTTCTGTTATTTTTCTTTCCATTTACTTCAAGATGAGGTAAAGAGTTGTAATGTCCAGATATTTCTTTCGCTTTCGTAAAGTGGCATATTTTTCATAAAGTAGACGCAAACAATTACTCTAAAGAATGTTACAATAGGTTTAATTTCGGTATAAGAAATTGGAGAAAAAAAGCGCTTAATGACTGTTTTCCTATTTCATAAAGAGGACACACTTGAAGATGTATCAAGAGGTTATTTCGGTGCTGGTAGCGAAACAGTGAGAATAAGCGTCGAATGGATGCTCTTGGTATACGCTGCCTTTCCCGATGTTCAGAGAAAAGTTCAGGCTGAAATCGATGAATTTCTGGGATCAGACCGATTTCCAACCTGGCAAGATCGATTTGACATGCCTTACACTGAAGCCACTATTCTCGAATTAATGCGATGGAAAAGTATCATCCCTTTAAACATATGGCGATAGTAAGTTGCCTGTCATTGCTTATGTGNCAAACTTCGTAAAATGTACAACTAACTATGTTTCACCCGGCCATTATTTTTTAGTTTTTTTTTTTCTCCTTTTCTAAATTGTTATTTTTTTTGCAACTTTTTCATTCTTTCTATACCCAACCTTAACAGGGCAGCTTACATCTCTTTTTATAGTAGAATTATTCAAAAGTCATCCACACTAGTTGGAAAATTGATTTGAAACAAACAGTATAATACAAGATATTTGTTAATGTTAATATTTT
Source organism: Parasteatoda tepidariorum (assembly GCF_043381705.1). Taxonomy (NCBI): domain Eukaryota; kingdom Metazoa; phylum Arthropoda; class Arachnida; order Araneae; family Theridiidae; genus Parasteatoda; species Parasteatoda tepidariorum. Next base: position 52,250,916 of record NC_092208.1, read on the forward strand.
GCATAAATAAATCGGATGCTAGAAGCACCACCAAAAATTTTATTTTAAAACCAGATTTTATTATTATTTCTTACGCGGCTGCTTTTCTCAGAAATAACTCAGATAATTCTTACATTTCTTTTTCTACATTGTATAAAATAACATTCTCTGAGATCATAGTATTTCATATGTATTCAATATCCCTGAAGCTTTTTACTTTAAACAGCTTTCAACTTTGTAGTTTTCTCATATCACAACTAAGAATAAGATTTTCAAGAAACTAATTTCTCTTTTTTTTTTAAAAAAAAAGCCAGCTTTTTAAGTAGTCGGATGCTATTTTGACGCAACGCAGATAAAATTATATTTCAAGATAAAGCCAATTAAATAGTTAGGCACTATATAAAATACCACTTCAGTAATATAGATACTAAAAGGAACAGATTTAACAAAAGAAAATAAATTAATAAAAATGGAGGGTTTGTGCAATAGCCACTTTTCCAAAATCGTTAATGAGAGTGATTTCGGAACTGTTACGATTTCTATGCAGATATTATGATATTTTGGTATATTCCGGTGTTAGTTCAAATTCGAAAAATTTTAACATGCATATCTGGTAACAATAATAAGGAATAATTTCATGTAAAAATAAAAATTAAAATATTTAAAAAAAAAGTGTGGCCTAACATTATATGCATTTTGTTATTAATTTCACATTTTAATTACAGCACGCTTGAGGATACTGAACTTAACGGATACTTCATCCCTAAGCACACATATGTATTAGCCATATTGTATGCTGTAGCTCATGACAAATCTTTGTGGGGAAATGATACTGATGAATATAAACCAGAGAGATTCTTGACTGAAGATGGGAAGAAAGTTGTGAAACCAGAATATTTCATTCCTTTTTCAATAGGTATCTTAATTTAAATTTTTATTAAAAAAAATCTCATTATGCAGATTTTTATTTTATTTAAACCAGGGCATGAAATTTCCATCCACCGTTTGAGAACAAATATTTAAGGCTGGCGAAAAAGTTCCTTTTTTTTTAATGTTGAGCTTTGAATTAAACTGTATACATTTAGGCTATCGTGGCTCAGTAATACAACGAGTGAAAGTGTTTGGATATCAACTTTTTTTTCTTCTATTTAGAACCAAAAAAAAAAAAAAAAATGCCACCTTTCACCTTCAAAACCATTTCTTCTGGAAACATTGAAACCTTAAGACAACCTTATTTAGATTTATTTAGATTATTGCAATAAATATGCTTCGATTTTAAAGTTTCAATATTCTTTTACAGTTAGAGTTATCAAAATGCTCTTCATATTACATCCGTCTACATTTTAAGAATTGTTCTTATTATTCATGAATATTAAATAGTGGCAAGAAAAAATTTTGTCTGAATTCTATCTTTAAAACTAAAATTGCATGCCTTGGTTTCTGAGAGTTCTTATTACTTTGATGTTCTTCCATTCAAGGTAAGAGACAGTGTCCTGGAAAGTCTCTCGCAGAAGTTGAAGTCTTTCTCTATGTTGCTGCTATTTTGCAAAAATTCAAAGTATCCTTACCACCTGGTAAAAAAGCAAATTTTGAAGGAGATTTAGGAATCGGTCTCCAGCCAAAGAAGCAACATATTGTATTTGAACAGCGAAAATAAAAAAAAATAAAAAATTACAAACGCAGTGATTGTAAATGCATGACGAACTTAGAAGCATAATTTTTATAACGTGTACCAAAAAAAAAAGCTTGAATAAAACTATTTTTAATCTTTATCTGCTTCATATAAAATTACGAAGGAAAAAAAAATCAAATACGTTATCATTAATTGATTTAAACTTAAAAAAATTTCTTTCTTGAAAAAATATAAAATCCAATTTCAAGGAACATTCGTGACAAAGAAATGACTAGCATATTAAATATAAAAACAAAATATTTTTTTTAATCAATTTGTAATTTTGGCACAAGAACCAAAAATGGAAATACCTCACCATTAACTTAGTACAAATTACAGTTTTCTAGATTTTACAATCAAGTTCTTACGTTTATTTTACAAATTTTTACATCTACAATAAACGAAATTATAAAATCCAACAGTAAAAGAAAAGATTAACATAAGATTTGTGGTGGACCGTAACTTGGGGGGAATACTGTGGTGGAACGTAACTTCAATGAGTGCCAACAGATGGCGTCACTAGTTAAGTTGTTGTTGTTAATTTACGTCGTACTAGAGCTGCGCAATGGGCTATTGGCGACGGTCTGGGAAACATCCCGGAGGATGATCCGAAGACTTACCATCAAAATTTTGATCCTCTGCGGAGGGGATGGCACCCCCGCTTTCGGTAGCACGACGACCTGCGCGCGAAGTCGAGCGCTTTACGGTAGCACAGTTTAACGAGGACCAATAGCGCACACCCTCGGTCCCTACGCAGACTGATCCAAGTGGTCACCCATCCGCACACTGACCGCAGCCAGTGATGCTTGACTTCAGTGATCTGCTGGGAACCGTGTCTTAACGATCAGTCCACTGCGGGACCACTAGTTCTAAGCAAAACATTATTTTATTTTCTCATTCTATTTTTTCACACATTCTGTTGATTCATATTCGAACTCTAGAATTGCTAATTTCGAGTTGTCAGTTGTATTTTTTATTATTATCTTTTTATATTACTGTTATTAAAAATAATGGTTTAAATTAAGTTTTCTTTTTATTGTTCCAATAATTAAAGCACGCAACCTTATACAACTTTAATTATGTTTTAAGTAATTCCAATTTCGGTGTTCGAACACCAAAAGATTTATCGCGAATGCGTGGGGTACTGCCAGCCAAAATAACGTTGTCATTTATATTTAAATCTGTTGCACTGGGTTAGAAGTTTTAAAAACTCATTACAGCAAAAGCAGTCTGGTGAAAGTTTGCCTAGTAAAAGTTGTCTATGCGTAATACGCGTATGAACAATGCGTAAACGGTTTAATGTAACTTCATATTTCCTCAGCTGAGATGCTCGCGAAAATGGTTCGATTTTTGGTTTAAGGAAGTGTAATTAGTTTCATCATTGCAGGTTTTTTTTGCCATCTTAATAGTAAAGTAAGATTGGCTGTGTTTCCAGTATCAGAATAAGTTAATGGTTTATTAGCAAGGTTTTGAGAGATTTTAGCAAATTTGTCCGCACTTTTGTTATCCGGAATACCAGAGTGATCGGGAATCCAATACAACAAAACTGTATAACCGAACTTGCGTAATTTCATATGTATGGATAATATAATTTATGATAAAATGGGATTAGTGATGCAATACAACTTTCAGAGTCTGTATCGATTTACCCTTTTTCACGTATTTGAAAGAGTATATACTCCAAAACCAACAAAATTGCGTGAGCTTCACGTGTAAAAACTGAACATTCCGGGTTGAGTTTCTCAGTGATATCTTCTAGCGTAACCAGTCTTTACTGCAGATGATTATGTCTTCAAGCTGACAGAAAAAATTCGATAAAAATCCTGGTAATGTTCTCTGTGAAATTAAAAATCTGTCAATAAATAACGGCTGGTGATTGTTGCTTAGTGTGGTTAAGTTAAATTTGTATTTTTAAAATAGCTTTTTTTTTCTTCACTTTTTTTCGCCGGATTCGGTTTCTGATCCCCTAATTAAAGGAAGTAACCGAAACCTAAGAAATACGGTCCTAATAGCTTGATCAGGAGAGCAGTCCTAAGTTTTGACCCAGTAATGTTAATTTTACTTTTTGCATATTTCGCCATATCAAGAAATTTTTTAGTGAATTGAAAACTTTTTGCTCACAGTAATAAAAAATTTTCTATCCAAAAAATTTTTTTATAAATACTTATTATTTCCGCAAAAAGTCGAAAAAATTTTAATTATAAGGTATAAAATTTTTTATGTCATTTTAAATTTTACATGGCAAAATACAAAATTTGAGCGAAATTGGATGAATAGTTCCTAAAAATCAAATTTAAAAAAAGTCATATTTAAAATTGAATTTCGCAGAAACAATTCCACCAATTTCGTATTTTACCATGTAATATTAGATACTTTAAAATGATGCAAAAAATTGTATACCTTACAATTCAAAATTGTTCCAAATATTCTTAAATAAAATAAATATTTACTAAAAGTTATTTTTGTAAACAAAATTTATAATAAAGTGTAAAAATTTTTCAATTTGCATAAAAAGCTCTTGAAATATAGCGAAATATGCAAAAAGTAAAATGAACATTAAGAAGTCCAAACTTGGGAACATATTTTGGGGGTCAGAAATCTGAATCTGATTTTAAAAAAAAAGGTATGTTCTTGTGTCTGATTCCGTAACTTAAAATATAGTCTGCACATATTAATTAGCATATTTGAGGTCACCCACTAGAGACTTTAAAATAGAATCCTAGAACGTGAATATCCGATCCTTAGATCAAAAGTTGTTCAGGGTGGACCATTTTTTTCTTCTTTGGTATCATATCTTTAAAACGTTTATAAACTTTCAACTTATCCTTGACTAGCAAAGTATATGCATAGAAAACACAGGTGTACAAATAATTTGATATTCTTTTATTTTTGAGAGTTTTCCTAGTTTTACTTTGCTGCAGAAGGAAAATTTTGAACTACTTTTGACGAACTAAATAAAATTTAAGTTGCATACATAACAAACATTTGAAATTTCATTCAGATTAAGTAAGACTCAGTGGCGGATCCAGGGGTCACGACCCCCCCCCAAATTGAAAAAAAAAATACATAAATAATAACTTTTTAATAGTTTACAAAAAGGTGGATACTGTTTTTCAACAACTGTTTTCTGAAGCTCAAGATGTTGCTGAACAATTAAATGTAGAGCTGCGACCAAAACGTTTAGTTTCTCGCCCAACAGAAAGAAATAATAATCAGCCAAACCTGACCCCAGAAGACTACTTATATTCCTTTATTAGATAATATTTTAGCAGATTTAAAGGACACTTTCCCCAGATCTACTGAAACTTTTTAATTTACGAGTTTTTTTACCTTGTGAAACTGTTACAGAAGAAGATCTTTTAGCCGTTCGTGAAACTGCCAAGTTTTACAAGAATTTCTCAAATGCTTCCGTAAAAGTTGGGTGGCAAAATGGCAGCGTGAAACAGAAGCAGGACTTGAAGTCCCCAACGATCTTTCCTAGATTATTAATGCCTGTTGCTACATCGATTTGTACCCATCAATCAATATGTTGTTGAGAATTTTAAGAACTTTCCTTTTCAACTCGTCGACGCCTCAAAACTTGGCTCAGAGCAACTCAAAATCAAGAACAATTAAACGGACTCGCATTATTAAACATTCATCGAACATCTATTGTTCACTATGAAAAAAATTAAATAAAAGCAGGACTTGAAGTGCCCAACGATCTTTCCTAGATTATTAATGCCTGTTGTTACATCGATTTGTACCCATCAATTAATATGTTGTTGAGAATTTAAAGAAAAACCCGCATTAAAAACCCGCTTTTTTTTTCAAAAATACTATTTAAAAAAATAAAATTTTATATAAAAAATTTATTGTGGGGGGGGGGGGAGATCTGNAATACTTGAATTATTTATGTATTGTTCTATTGTTCATTATGAAAAAAATTAAATAAGAAGTAGGACTTGAAGTGCCCAACGATCTTTCCTAGATTATTAATGCCTGTTGTTACATCGATTTGTACCCATCAATCAATATGTTGTTGAGAATTTTAAGAAAAACCCGCTTATTTTTTTTTCAAAAATACTATTTAAAAAAATAAAATTTTATATAAAAAATTAATTGTGGGGGGGGGGGGGAAACTGAGTCTATGACCCTTCCCAGGAAAAATTTCTGGATCCCCCCTGGCAAGACTGGAGCTTTTGACACAAAGTAAACATAAATTAGGAGGAAAGAGTTCCAAATAAAAGTAGCTGTTGCAAAAATGATATTAATCATACTGAGATTTTATTTCAAATTTCATTGACATGTAAAAGATTGTACAAGAGTAAGAATAAAATGAAATACTAACAGACATATTTACAAGACAATTCTTTTTTTAAAAAAATTACAATTTAATACTCAAGATAAAATATATTTCCAAGAGAAACACGCATGGCAGCTGTACATCTTTTCCTTTTTGAGTAATTTTCATAGTTCAAGTGGCACAGTCTCAAAACATGTTCCTATTTTTTTTTTTTTTCCTTCTTCTATTAACACAAGTGAGGCTGTACATGAGATTGGATCATGCAAGCAACTATGATTACCAGTTAACTAAAAAAAATGGACCAATGACAGAAGATTCACCTTTTATAAAAAGTAATCTGGTTGAGGCTTCTTAGTAGGAATTCCTCTGGTCTCCTGCAAACAAAAATCATGTATAATTAAAAATAAAAAGAGCATTTTTTCCAAAAAAGATCCAAATTCTTAAATGTTACTTAGTATACCAAAATAAGAATCTGTCATATCTACTTAATAGCCCTCCACCATTTTTGTTAATAAGCAAACTTGTGAACAGTATGTTTCTTTCTCTACCATATACAGGGCATCTGCTAAATTTTAAATTTTCAAATTCATGATCAATTCCAATAATTTTTTATGTCTTAACGATGTTACTATTTTCTACGGAAAAAAAACGATACATTTAAAAAAGCATTATAATATTAATTGAAATGATAGGTATAAGGACGTTATGCTCTACATCTTCATAATTATAGGTTTTAAATTTAAAAAACAAAGTAATGAAAGAGTTAAAGAAATAAAATAGCTGAAAAAAATACAAAAGCAAATAATTTTTTCTTCTTTTCTTTTGCAGACTTATATTCTGAATAAAAATAAGATGAAAATTTTAGAACAAAAAAAGTTTTATATTGATTTCTATAAAAAAGACTCGCCTCATCATGTATTAGTTATATTAGTTTAATTATTCAAGCAAGCAATAATCTATTTCAATAGGGAATTTTTAGGAAACTTACTCAATTTTTTCCTGAAAGGTACAAAAACAAAGGGAATTTTTATGAAACTAGTAAACTAGGAGATACTGGCAAAATTCAGTAGTCTACTGAAAAATCCAGTAGAGTTGGCAGCTATACCTATCTAATAGCATTACAAAACTGGTTTGCTATACTGAAAAACATTCATAATGAAGTATTTTATGAGAAACCAAATAATGAAGTCATTGCATTCACATAAAGAAACCTCATTCTTGTTAATGGACAAATTTAATTTGTAAGAATATTCCTTTATCTAATGAAGAAAAAGTTAAGCTATTCTGAAAACTATATGTATTAAAAAGACAAGTTATGTACGAATAATTAAAGGGATATAAAATATAAAAAAATCGGAGACCACGTTAAAATGGAAAAATTTAATGTGCATTTTTACAAAAAATACTTCTAATTTCAAAAATTTCATTTCCTATTCAGTTTAAAACTTGAATTTGCTTTTTTACATTATTTATATATATAATAAGCTCTTTTAATCTATGAACAACAAAACTTAAAATTAGCAGCTTTGCTTTTCATTTAGACGAAATAGTCCCCCAAGGGAAAAACCCTGATTATATTTAATCACAATTTAAATACTTAAAACAGTACTTATAAATGATACTCATAAAATTCCTCAGGATTAGAATATAAAATAAGTTGTTAAGAAACAGTAGTTAAAAAAAAATCAAAGAATACAATGGAATACTTATTTGCAGGAAACAAACAAATACACAGAGTAGGGTAAACCAACCAGTGAAGGAACACTACCCAGTGAAGGAACATTTCATATATATTGATTAAAAAGAAGAATTTGAAAGATTTTCTTTAGATTGATTGGTAACAATAGCTTACTGCCAAATAATAGGAAGTGATCTAGCAATGTTTTGGATTACCTGGTCAAATAGACTTCTCTGGACCTTCACTGGTTAGTTTACCCTATAAAGTTTGTCTAAAATAAGTACTCCCCAGACAGGGTGCGTAGCCAAATCTTTGAATCAAAAATAAGCACTTTTTAAAAACTTTTCAAGGACTTTACAAAAGTTTTCAAGCACTCAAAAAATTCATATTCAATCAATGATATTATTGAAAAACAAAAAACTTTCTATAAACAGTTTTAGCGTTTAAAAAAAACAAAAAGAAACGGGCGTAAATCGAAACAATCAGTACTTTCCCACATCACCGAGTGAATTCAACTTGACCCTGAACTCAGAACAAAAGTACCCTTACCCCCTACGTCAAAAAAAGTGTTAGAAGTAAAATAAAATAAACAAGAACAAAATTAAAATAAATTAAAAGGAAAAACATTTCATAAGGATCTGATATTCTCTATCCGAATTGGAGCACTCGGGTTTCGGTTTCAAGTGTGCGCGCATGCGCAAGTCATAACGTGGGTACGACATGAAGTCCGCGTAAATGATAACGTAGCAAACTCCCCATTTTTCGTGAAATGCATGGGATCCACCAGATATCACTGAAGGGAGAAAAAAAAATTATTCGGAAAAAAAGCACTTTTTAAAAACGCCAGCTGAAAAAAGCACCTTTAAAAGCTTTTAAAAACAAAATACCCAAAAAAGCACCTTTAAGTACTTTTTACAAATGCTACGCACCCTGCCCAGACATTCGTCTTGACCTGTGGCAGTGACTATGGTAACGAGGCATGACTATTTCAAGTAGGGGTGTGGGGTCACTGTTTTAGAGTGGTTTCGGCTCGGGTCGGCGAGAGAAGGGAATCTCTTTCTTTGGTCTATTGTGTTAGTCCAAGAGAGAAGCTACCCTCTCTTAAATGTCCCATTCTTGTTTTCATAGCACCAGACGGCCTCAGACTTTGTGGCGGGAGGAGTTCTTAGCTTAGACAAACTATACTTATTATAAAACTGCTTCATTTCATTGCAATTGGAACACAAATACCTAAGAATGACTCATTCACAATTCTCATGGGCTAAAATATTACATGACATTAAGTATTTTATAGTGCAACTTTCTGGGTAAACTGTGCACAAGTTATTTTAATTTTTTCATAAAATGTGTAGTTATTGTAGATATTGTTCTGTTTCCTTCAGCACACAAACAAGAAATATAAAAATATTTCAAATTAATTATAAAATATAGTAAATAAACACAATTTTGCTGACATAAGATTTTAGTTTAAAGTTATCAATCAGACAGGCAAAAACCACACAAAAAATACGTTATTGCTCAGAATATATCAGGGTGTATAGCCAAATTATTCAAAAAAAATAAGCACTTTTTAAGCACTCAAAAAATATTTTTAAGCACGAATTAATTGTGAAAACGTGAATTAATTAATTGTGAAAACGGGGTGACTTAATTGTGAAAAAGTTGATTAGAATAATGTGAAAACCACGCTTTTGCGTAATTCGAAGCGAAAATCAACATAGTAAAGGAAAAATCTCATTTTGAAAAGAGGAAAATTAAGTACTTTTTAAAAACGCTATGCACCCTGTATATGCTTTTGATAAAGAAACAACAGTATAAAAATGTTTTCAAACACTTAAATTTATAAAAAAGTAATTACTTGAGGAGCAGCTTCAAATATTGTGAACTCTCTCTGCAAGTGTTCATCCAATTCCAAAATAGCTGCAACATTCCCACACCTACAAATGAGTACAGTAAAAAAAAAATTAATAAGCAGAACTATTCTTAGATTTGAAAGAGTAAATTATCCATTTAGTAAAAATAAACTTCCAGGCAAACCAACAAAACATATAAGGCTTCAACAAACTAATGATTATTAGATTTAGACCCAAGTCTGACGATAAAGACAGCACCTAAAACGGTACACAATTTTTAAAATTTTGCACAACAAAAATGAGAGAACTTCTAGTAGTTGATTGTGAGAGGGGGAATCCAATTGACCATTATAAACAATTACTCTTTCAGCTTCATTTATTTAATAAAATTACACTTTTTATGTGTTAAATAATTCGATTAAGCAAAATATTTTAAAAATAATAAAATATAATTTTTAAACAAATTTAGTAAGGAAGTATCGTGATTAAAATTTGAATATTATTCACAGATAAGAAATGGTACAATTTATAATTTGTTTTTGGTACTAAAAAATGTACTTTGGTACTTTAACATTTTGTCATTTGTTTCATATTTCAAACTGCTTGTCTATGTTTTTTTAAACAGCAGTTTGGCAGAAATGATAAAATTTATAATTTGTTTTTGCCCTTAAGTTTTCAACAAAATGTTTTTGACTGAACATTTTGGCATTTGTTTCAGGTTTCAAGCTGCTTGTTGGTGGTCTTTTACATTACTTCACTAATGTATTACCCTGCCACATACCATAGCAGAAATAGAAATAAATATTCACATAAGAAACAGAAATTGAAATAAATATTTTGTAATTGAAGTGGCAAAGAAAAACTATAAATACATATTATAAATAAGAAATAGTACAGAAAAGAAGTCCACTTCAGTATTAGCATTGAGAATACTAAGATTTTAGTGCTAGGACAGGGGTGATTGTGACAAAAAGTGAAAATACTTGAAAATTTTATGTTCAAAAAATCGATATCCAGATATCAATTTATATGCCAAACATTTTGTAATCAACATTATTTTTTGAACTAACATTTTTAATAAAATTACTTACTAACAAAGAATATCACACCTTTATAGTAACTAATTCAAGAAAAAACGTACTTCTTAAAATAATCACGATTCGCAATATTAGTAGCACAGTTCCAAATATTCAAATGGTAAAAATCCATCAAACCAAAAGAATTAAATTGGCGGAAGAATCCCGTGTAGGTAAATGCCTCGTTAACAGGATTCAGTAAAAGTTTCAGAATTTTATTGGCTTATAAGTTTTTGATTTGAAGGAGTCCGCAATATGCGGAATTCTGAAAAATATTCTCGGAAAAATCACATACACTGCTTCTAGTATTTAGACCTTGGAGAATGATATTAAAAACCCGAAATTCCGAGGCACACCTGAAATACAATCACCACTGTACTAGAAAACAAATTATTCTACATTTAAACCACAGAAAGTTTAAGAAATTTTAAGAAATTAATAAAACACTTTTTCTGAAAAAATAATGAATAAAACTGCACCTGTAACAATAATTAGGGGCCGACCACACTGTTAGAACAGTTTCGTTGAAATGCCATTTGTAGCCTTCCATGACCAATTGATGTGCTCTACAAATCATATCAATATCATTAGCAGTATTGAACTGGGCCACAACATCACTTCCAAACAAGTAACCAGCACCTCTTGGACTAACTCCCCAGCCTTGAGTATCTAGAAACATTAAAAAATATATAAATTACTTTTTTTTTTCTAAGTTTAAAATAGGAGAATTTGAATTTCTTAAAATTCAAAAGATAAGTAAAATATAAAAATAAAAGAGTTTTCATGCAAGTAGTTTTATGAAGAAGGGAAAGAAATTGATGCCTTAATAGATGAAATAACACCGCTACCAGGAATATTTGCTGTGTGTCCAACGCTGTGCGTGTCTATATTATTGCAGTGTGTCCAACAACTTATTTAGCAACACTTATACACAAAAGTTGTACAAGATGGTGCCAATAGCACAATTTTTAGTACCCTTTCAAAGTTTTCACAACCGTGAAGTTTGCTTTGCACTTTTTACCTCTGTTAGCACTAATAAGTCATTACAGTGAGTATTGTCATTAATTGAAATTAATAATTCATTTTTGAAGTAAAATGAGTTTTAAAGGAATTTGCATTTTATTTAAATTTTAGTGTTAGGGTGAAACTCTTAGCATAGACAATAGGGCAAAAGTAGGCAATTACAACAAGGAAAATATTGAACTTCTTCTCTCGAACGTAAATATTCGGCCCTTTTCCTGAATATTCGGTTGGTCGATTAATTGGCCAGATATGCGGCAGAGTATTATTTGGAAAAGTATTTTTCAACAAAATTTCTTTGGGGGGGGGGAGAAGGGGAATCTGAATAGACTAAACAAAGAATAATCTAAAATCGTATTATTAGGAATTGTTTTTACACATATTTATTAAGTTACAAAACTTTTTAATTTATCCTATGAAGGACAAATAGAAAAGCTAAATTTAAAGAATGAAACTAGATTACTTTATACTGAACCATGAGTTATGTAATACTGATTTTTTTCTTTTACAACTATATTCAGGCAAGTCAATTTCGTCACTTATTTAACACTTTACGTTTTAAAAATTGAGTACTTTTTTTTTTTTTACTTGTTTCATTTTTGCTCATTTTCTGTATCTACAGTGCAGCATTTTAATGAAACATTTCTAATAGACTTTATTCTTTTGTTGTAACTTTTTTCCTGTACGATAAGACATAAGCATTAACAAAGAAAACTGTGATTCTCAATGTTAAAATTGTATTTCAGAACTAAGAACAATTTTTTTTTCCTCTTTAGCTCTGATACAAACAGAATCAAAATTTAAAAAAAAAAAAAAAAAACTACTATCTTCTTTATAAAATAATCACCTGCTATTATTAACAAATAATTATATGCTTAAATTAATAAACAATCTTCTCCTTTTATTTTATTTTTTATTAAAAGATTATTTTTAAGGAAAGCAGATGTGATTGCACATCAAGAAAAACTTGCTAATGATATCGCATTTCTAAGAAATCAGAATTTATTCAACAAAAAAATATTGTTTTGCTAATTGATGTCAAATAGATGAACTGGTGATTAATTAATGCATTATCCGAAATAATAAAACAATTCACTATAATAAATAACAAAACTGAGTAACTGAAGTGGATGATTTAAAATAAATCTCACATTTCACCTTTAAAATCAATACTCTTAGCCAGATGTTTCAAGTTCCTTAACTCAAACATTCATTGCTATGCCTGTGCACTGCATTTTCCGCACCCCCTTGTAAATCAAAGAGAAAACGAAATCAGCTTGAAACTCCTTTAAGTTTGATTGATGGCAGCTTATCAGAAAAAGAAAATAAACACAGGAGAAAATAAAACATTTGTCCCTTCCCTGCCCCCTCTGGATCTAATGATCTTCAAGGTCAGGGGAAGAACTGAAGTTCCTCTGGGCAAGTGAGGAGAAGAATTTCTCTCTTTCCCTCTACTCAACTTTAAGGATGAGTCAAATTTGGTTGTTTTTTTTTATATATATATAATCGTTATAGTACTTTAAAATAGCGGGAAAACCAAGCAAAATTCTTCCCAGTCATCTGGATACCGGATAAATGGTTCCCTACTGTAGTTGTAAGAAAAATTTATCACTCTTAAAAGAGAGCGGGGGCACTATTTTTGAACCTTTGAGAAACCTTTCGCACAACCTTTAATGAGAAAAAAAACTTTTTGCACTTCCTTAAATTGAGAGAAATTTTTAGCACTACCTTTATTTAATAGAAACTTTCAGCACCACCTTTATAGAAAGAAACTTTTTGCACTACCTTTATTGAAAGAAAAATCAAAGCTGAATTTTCTATACTGATTTTTTGAAGATAGGCCAATTTACGCATGATTAAAAACACAAAATCCTGTATAAAAACATTAATCATGGAAGATAGTTTCTATTAAGTCTAAAAATAATAACATTACCAAACTGTAGCAATTCAAAATACAGTCAAACTCCGCGATAGTGAACACGGCTTATAGTGAACTGCCGAATATAGTGAACGAAATGTTCGGTCCCATGCCTTGCTATACACGTATAATGTTATTTTTTGTGGATATAATGAACTTTTCTCTGTCTTCGACTGATTTTTTCCCCATTTTTTTTTTGTAATAATTTTGGAAATTTCTACTTCAAAATCAATACATATACCGATTTTCAGAACCATCTATAGAGGGGAATGTAGCGATAAGCATTTTTTCTTGTTTGCTACTTTTATCTCTCTTTCCCATCCCTAAACAAACCAAGCGGATGTTTCCAACTCAGGCAGATGATCCACCTGTAAGGTGTCAGTGGGATCAATATGCATTTTCTGTCAAAGAGAATGAGTAATTATTAATTATTGGTCAAAGGGTTGAACACTAATATGTGTTGATAGGGCCCTCAATCAACTCCCTTCTGCTAACAGTTCAGTTAAAAAAATCCTGTAAACAAGTGCTTCAAATTTAACTATGGCGAGCAGTAAACGCAAAATGTTCTCCATTGATGATAAAATGGGCATAGTCAGAAAAATTGAAAATGGATGTNTTTCGCACAACCTTTAATGAGAAAAAAAACTTTTTGCACTTCTTTAAATTGAGAGAAATTTTTAGCACTACCTTTATTTAATAGAAACTTTCAGCACCACCTTTATAGAAAGAAACTTTTTGCACTACCTTTATTGAAAGAAAAATCAAAGCTGAATTTTCTATACTGATTTTTTGAAGATAGGCCAATTTACGCATGATTAAAAACACAAAATCCTGTAAAAAAACATTAATCACAGAAGATAGTTTCTATTAAGTCTGATAATAAATAATAACATTACCAAACTGTAGCAATTCAAAATACAGTCAAACCCCGCTATAGTGAACACGGCTTATAGTAAACTGCCGGATATAGTGAACGAAATGTTCGGTCCCATGCCTTGCTATACACGTATGTTATTTTTTGTGGATATAGTGGAGAAAAAAAAGTGAGGAAGCTGGATATAATGAACTTTTCTCTGTCTTCGACAGATTTTTTTCCCCACTTTTTTTTTTGTAATAATTTTGAAATTTCTACTTCAAAATCAATACATATACCGATTTTCAGAACCATCTATAGAGGGGAATGTAGCGATAAGCATTTTTTCTTGTTTGCTTCTTTTATCTCTCTTTCCCATCCCTAAACAAGCCAAGCGGATGTTTCCAACTCAGGCAGATGATCCACCTGTAAGGTGTCAGTGGGATCAATATGCATTGTCTGTCAAAAGTAATGAGTAATTATTAATTATTGGTCAAAGGCTTGAACACTAATATATGTTGATAGGGCCCTCATTTCAACTCCTTTCTGCTAACAGTTCAGTTAAAAAAATCCTGTAAACAAGTGCTTCAAATTTAACTATGGCGAGCAGTAAACGCAAAACGTTCTCCATTGATGATAAAATGGGCATAATCAGAAAAATTGAAAATTGATGCAGTCAAGTTGATATTTTCAGGGAATATGAACTACCCAAATTTGCAGTTTGTAACAAATGGAAAAATAGGCAATTAATAATTTCTGCTCATAAAAAAATTTAGATGGCTGAAAAAAATTGAGAAAAGCAGATCACAAGGATGTTGAAGATGCATTACTGAAGTGGTTCACCAATCTAAGAAGCCGCAATTTTCCATTATCTGGACAAATGTCGATGAATTTGCTGCGCGATTTTATGAAACTACTTTTTATGTGTTCAAATGGCAGGTTAGGCAGGTTTAAAAAGTGGAATAACAGAAATTCAGGAAAAATTATCTGAGAGTCGGGAGTGTTTCCATATCTGATGTTGAGGATTGCTCATCAGCTAAAGATTACTCATTTTTTTTTTTTTTTGTACTCAAGGCGAAGAGTAATGAAAAATAACACATTTTTTGCTACTATATAATGCTTTCCAGTCATTTATTTGAATAATGTGTAATAAAAGGAAGGAGTTTGGGAACCATTAGTTAAATTGTCTGCGTAACGGATTTAGGGAACTCCCGGTTATAGTGAACCGAAATTTCAGTCCCTTGAAGGTTCACTATAGCGCGGTTTGACTGTAGTTATTTTTGTGACATATTACAAGTAAAAATCACCTTCTGGATCAGACCATAACAAGTCACACATAGGGCCATCATGAGGAACTTCTTGTTTTCTGTCAATAGTTCGGATTTGATCTAAGGTTTGAATAGAAGGAGATAAACCTCCATGTACACAAAAGATCTAAAAGAAAAAAAGTGAAATTACTATCAAATATTCAATCTCAGGGGTCTGTCTAGGCTTTTCTAAGAGGTACCTATTTTGTGAAAATTTAGACATAATTTGTGAAAAATTAAAAATTATATTTAAAAATCGAACACTAAAATATGGCAAGAATATGGATTTATCATTTCTTAAGGAATACAAAAATGAAATTTTAAGAAAAAGTATTTTGAGAAACTACCGTTTTTCCTAAAGTTGAATTTGTGAAGGTACCGCTAAACGGTAGTAAATTCGGTCTGGACAGATCCTTAAATTTGATTATGATATACAGCTGTACACAATTGAATACAATAATAAATAATATTAAATAAATATTACAAACAAATAAAAATGTGACAAACATATAGAAAAGTAGATAATTTCAGAAACAGAAAAATTGCAAGGAACTTGTTCTTTTAGGAGGAACCACAGATAGTATTAGCTAAATTTATATTTATTCGACCAACAGCTTTTATTTATTATTTTTTTCAGCTTTGGAACCCTAAATTGTAACCCTTTCCTAGACATAATCCTAAATTTCTTTATAAAATCTATTAGCAACCGTGAAAGTGTTAACCAAAGGACGGAACTGGTTTGTTATCCCCCTGAACAAGTTTTTCAAATATTTCTTTTCTTGCTAACACTATTAACCACTTTCCTTACCGATTATTTTGAAGGAAAAAAACACAAAAAAATCAACATATTTCTTTATTTTATTAATAAATACTAGGAAATAAAACAGAACATAATGCACAAGTTTTAAGTTTAAATTTGAATCGTTTTTATGTGGAAGAAACATTTAATTTAAAATCAGTTTACTATCCAGAGTTATTTCGGACAAATGGAAAAAGTTAAATATTAGTCTTTGCATGATAGTTCTTGAAACAATGGACAACACAAAGTGATACTTGTCAAACGTCAGTGAAGGAATACGCCTTTTTTTTAAAAAAATTCTTATCACTATGTAAATTCAGCAACCATCGTATATACAATCACACAAGACACATGTGTAGTCCCACAGTAAAACACCCACATAAAACTTGACAAACTTTTAATTACAGCAGATTATGTTTAATTTTCAGCAAACTGGTAACTAAACTGTTGCCTGGGATTAACATTTGATATAGAATTGCCACTTTTTTATTTAGGAAATACATGTTTTATGTTGTTGAAAAATGACTGTAATATAATAGAACATTGAATTTATAGGACTGAAAAACTTGAATCCATTCTCGGCATGAGACTAAAGTGGTGCCAAGAAAAATGTGCCAAAAGTAACTGGCAATAAAATCAACTCACCAAACATCAGGTGCAGACAGCTTACAAATCAGTTACAGAAAAGCTAATTACTATTTTGAAACTATTAAAGAGAAGAATGAAATTAATCCATTTTATCAATAATAGGTTTAAAAATTAAATTTTATGTAAGACTGTTGAATTTGTAAGCCTGGAGCGGTAGCAAATCTAGATTGGAGGTAATTTTTGTATGCATAAGTTGAAAATGAATAAAATGAAAACAAGATAAATTAGGTTTCATTGAAATGAACAAAATAAAGGATTGTTAAGAAGGTTGAGAAAGATTATCGGGAAAACATATTCCTTTGCAGTTGAATTTAGTTATTTTACTTTGAATCGTAAAGTTTAATGGAAAATATTAATGTAATTCTTTAAAAATTAATATTGTATTTGTAATTTATTTTAACTTTTATAATTAGAATAAACATAAATATATTTTTTTAAAAAAACTTAACTATATGTTTTCACCATAATTTTATTTGAATGATTTCTTTAAATGACCAAAATATTAAGTAAATAATGGATTATTGATTAGATTTTGAAACTTCTAACTTTTCATAGAACCCTAAGGTTCAGCAGTACACCTTTCAGGGACTGCTGCATTAAGCAACTACTTAAGGATATAAAATTCAATCCTTATTAGTAAAAAATTTTTTAAGATTAAAAAATTTAAAAACAGGAACTTACTTTTCCATCAATTACAGCAGACAAACTTAAATAGTCGAAGATTTCAGTGCAATATCTCCATACTGTTACAGACCCGTATTTTCTTAAGCATTCATCATAGAATCCATAAACTTGAGTGATTTGTCGGCTTTCATGATTCCCTCGAATTAGCGTGATACGATCCGGATACCTAACCTAAAAAATAAAACAAAAATTAGCAAAGACAATATTAAAAATCAAGGATCCATAGCCATTATTGTATAAAAAGCCACTAAAACTAAAACAATCAGCAAATAGCATCAAAAAAGCAATGCTACTGTAAAAATGCAAGGAGTACTTATATAAACTAATATGTCTCACTTACATATATCAGGCCTCGTAGTGGGCCAAAGAAAAAATCAAGACAATTTAAAAAATAATCAAAATATTTTTTGCCACAATGTTGTATAACTTTAAACTAAAACTCTAGAACTTTTTTTATTTACCTTTATTTATATTTTTACAAATCTTAAGCACTGAACCCATTGCCATAATAAAAAAAAACTTGTAAATTTAAATACTCACTGATACTTTAAGAAAAGCTGTAAACTAGATCAGCAAATTACTCTTACAAATACAAGATTTTAACAAATACAGAAAAAGATTTTCAAATACCTTTTTTTAATGCTTTGTTATTAATTTAAATCAGTTGAGAAGTTAAGTTTATAGGCTACTTTTAGCTATTGGATTACATGTTCAACATCTCCTCTAAAAATTTAAAAAAAAGACAAAAATAGACGAATTCAGAAAGTGAATCACAATATTATTTAAAATAGACGGCTAAGGGAATCAGTCTTCCAAAATCACAAGATTAGACATTATTTTTAGAATTTGTTTAATGTGATGTGATAGCGGTAACTAAAAAATTTACATGGTATATTATTATTATTTTCTTACTTTCAGCAGAGTTTAATACTTATTAAATAAATGAAGACAATATTGTTGGCAGGGGAAAAAATCTAAATAAAACATTAATAAATTAGTGAACTTTAATTGATTTTCATTCTTACAAAGAGCCAATCTGAAGGTTAATGTTGTGCAAAAATAGTACTTATGTTTAATGTTTCTTAATCAAAATTTTACGCTTACAATTAATAAAGTGGTTCCATAATTTCAAACTCAACTAACAAATGAAATATTAAATGATTTCTCAGTTCAGTTTTGAAAATTCTGTGAGAATCAACTTTCAGTCATTTTAATTACTAAGAGACTGATCAAACATTTTAAAACAAATCTCTACTCAAAATATTAGATCCATTACAGCATCCTCAACAAAACAAACAGTGAATATAAAGGTCAGGGAATAGTCAGACACAAAGATTTTAACAAGATCCTTGAGATATTAAAAGATAGTTAGGCATTTATTGAAAACAGTTATATTAAAAGGAGAAATAAATATAGCAAATAGATCTTGTTGTTTATGATCAAATAAAATGTAGGGGGAAAAAATGAACTTACTTTTAGAGCCAAAAGTAAAAGAAATGTTTCTACACTGTAAAAGCCACGATCCACAAAGTCACCCATAAAAAGATAATTTGTATCGGGAACATCTCCTCCAACTTTGAAAAGTTCTTTTAAATCATAAAATTGACCATGAATATCACCGCACACCTAATGAATTAAACAATAAATTAAACATAGATTCTAAAAATACTGCAAATAAAAATTTTTTTAGGGCTGAAATTTTTTTCTAAAGAAACCCATTTCTACTAAGACACTGGAAAATGTGGAAAAAGAGTAAAAATAATTAAATGTATTATAAGAAAAGCTAAAATTTAAACAAATAGAAATTATATGATACTTACTAGTTCTGATAATCAGAAAGCCGAGTTTGAATAATTCAAATCTTTAATTATAAAACTGATTTATGATAAAACAGTAATATCTTTTAAAAAGAATAAATTAATGCAAATAAATAAAGGAAATATAGCAGCAATCACTAATTTCAATAGTGAAAATAGTACAACACGTTTTAGCAGAATATAACTAAGAATAAAAAATTAACATGTATCTTACTGTAACAGGAGAATCAACCCTCTGTACATTACTTTCTTCTACAAGTATTTCTCTTGCCTTAGCACATAAAGCTTTAACTTCACTTTCTTTAATAATTTCACATCTCCTTAACTGCTCTATTTGTCTATCTAAGTCACTACAATCATCCATCTAAATAAGTACACACATAAATATTAGAAATTTAAAGCAAGGAGGTAAATTGATGGCTACCAGGTTTATAATATCCTATTTAAGCAGATTTTTAAATATAAAATGAAAAAAAAATTAACTTAATAAAAATTACTTTTTTGCTATCATATCAGAAAACTTAATAATGAAATTGCTATAGAAAAGGGAATGAACCTTTATCTAAATAGCAACATTAAATAAATGACACTGATAAGACTTAGGTGCAATAAAACCTAGAGACATTTGTTTTCTATTACTACATAGCACCTAAAACTCATTAAAATTTTTTAATATTAATTTCTTTTCTATTACTTAAGCTAATATATACCAAAGCAAAATAATGTATTCTATAACATTAATCAGAGTGTCTTAGTCATAAGCCTACATTAATTGTCAATGTAAAAGTCTGGTCGAAAAGAAAAGAGCTTACGAAATTGCAGGAAAGTATAATGCCTACATCATTTATTAGTAGTTCACTTTTCTTTAAAAGGATTTTATTATAAAGTAAACTTTTATAAGTTAAGTAATAACACAAATGAAAAACTTAGTAATACTCAAAACAATAGTTAAAAATCTATATAAAAATAATAACTTCATAATTTAATGAAAAAAACACTAGCATTTTTATTGAAACTCACATTTAAAATTAACCTTTTTATTAATTTTGAAACGAAATTTTACAATACAATGGCATCATCTGGTAAGGTAACCAGCTGCTTTAAAAATGTATCTTGAAATTTGAAAGCAATTAATCAGTAAAGTAGAATTGATAAAAATTTAGAATCTCATTTAATGCAATGTAAAAGTTGAGGATAAATAATAAAAAAGAATTCTATATACAAGACTTTACATTCAAACATTAAAAACAAAATATAATATATACTATTTTATCAATACAAGTATTTAACTAAACATTAAAAATTGTTGTTCTTAAAATTAATCAATACAAGTATTTAACTAATACAAGTATTTAACTAAACATTATACAATACAAGTATTTAACTAAACATTAAAAATTGTTGTTCTTAAAAGTTAAAAAATTAATAAAACAAAAATTACGCTTAAAAAATTTATAAGGGAGAAAAATTATGTAGGCAATGATTATTTAGTGGTTAAAGTAGAGCAAAATTACTCAGAAAGACAAACTGATTTCACAGAGAAACACATGACTAAAATTATATTCCTACTTGTACGATTGCTTTCGTAATCATCAACAAGGAACATTTTTAAATTGGTATGTGCACCAAACGGCCAAAGTTTGATGACAACCCTACAGTAGCATGAGAGAAAGATAAAATAAAAAAATCAAAGAAGTGGACCAACTAGAAGGGTATAATTCATAGCTATCCTGGCAAACCACTAGAAGAAAAAACTCTGGCACATTAGCAAAAATAATTGGCACTAATGCAGAAAATACAGGTACCAATACAGAAATATACCCATTACTGAAAAGTGTAATTTATAAAAATACATTGTTTAACAATTCTATTTCAATAAAATATTCTAAATAATCAAGTCAAATCAGTATCCACTCTTTAAGAAAATGTGAAACATCATTACTCTATTAATTATACAGCAAAACTATTGCATATATCAGTGACACTGAATGCATGTTTTGAAATTAAAAATTGCTACTTTAAATGAAGTGTTTCTTAAAATCAACTGGATAATATTGAAAATAATTCCTTCATTTTCTAAAACAAAAGTGAAACTATGAGAATTAAATGAGTTCGTCCAAAAAAATTTAAGCAACAAGTAAACAATTGTTTTCGATGTGTTTACAACAGAGACCTGTAACTGCAGTTAACTATAAATTATAAATATAAACTATGAACCTATTAAAATTAGTTACTGAAAAAATTACGATGGGACACGTATAATTTGATTTATTTAAGTAAAAGTAACAAAAACAACAACTATGAAAGCAAGTAATAACAATTTCAAACAAATATGGGGGTCCCCAAATACAGATAATCCAAACAAATTAGTTAAAAGCATTTGACAGCCTACAGCATATGATCCATTGTTTAACGTTTACAAATTATACTTTTAATATTTTATTTTACATTTATTACCGAATGATTAAACTCATTAATAGATTAAGAACAAAAATCAATCAGAAAGATGTTATGAACTGCAATAAAGAACAGGAAATTACGAATGAGATTGGATGCGATGCACTTATTATTGTATATACATAACAATCTACCAAATAATGAAAATTCCCGAAGTCTTACCATTCAACTTGAAAACGTCCTAAGGTTTAAATAATAAATATAAAGAATGGATAATTCAGGTGACTAAAAATAATTAATGTAAATAAATATTTAGTTTATTGATTTTTCTTCTTCATTATCCAAGACGATTTAATATCAAGATACGCTAGCAAGCTCACACAGAAAAAAAGATCTATTGTTGCCAAATACAAATTTATAAGTAAATATTAATTATTAGTTGCCCTAAATAGCTTAGCCACATTCAGCTTGACAACGTGCGAAAGCATTTTCACTGCATGCGATTCGCGCCTGCGTAAGTGCGTCAGGCGCATATAAGTACAAAAAAGATGGTTATGCTTGTGCAAACTGCATATCTGAGTAATTAAATGCATGAATCTAAAGCAGATCGAATTACAAACATGCACTTATAAGAGGCATTCTCACTGCCTGAGGTATTTGTGTGCGTGAATTGATGAATACACAAGCAAATATACCCGCGAAATACACAAGCAAATATTGGCGATCGAAAAAATGGGCGACAGCAGACGTACTGCTGAACTCTTTACTTATAGCAACACTTCGCATACTTTCACCATTAGAGAGTGGAGAGTTATAAAAGCAGGAAGTACGTTAGTTTTTGTCATGATTTACAAGTCCCGCAGTGAACTGATGGGGACCACTTAGATCAGTCTGCGTAGGGACCGAGGGTGTGCGGTACTGATCCTCTTTAAACTGTTCTACCGTAAAGTGCTCGACTTCGCAGTTCATCGGGCTACGGAAGCGGGGTGTCAGCCCTTCTGCCGAGGATCAACATTATGATGGCATGTCTTCGGATCATCCTCGGGAATGCTTCCCTGACTGTCGCCAATAGCCCATTGTACAGCTCTAGTGCGACGTAAATGAACTACAACAACAACAAGTCATGATTTTTAAATAGATTAAAACTTTTAAGTTGGGAAACTATGTGGAACTGAAAACTATATTCCAAAAGAAAGACATTGACAGTAGCCAGTGATGCTTGACTTCGGTGATCTGATGAGAACCGTGTCTTAACGATCAGTCCACTGCGGGACTATATATATATACTTAGCTTATATATATATATATATATATAATTCATTTGCTTTAAATAAAAAATTAAATTTATTTTGTTGCTAAGATTACCAATATATTACTTAATAACGGTTTAATAATTAGTTATTCTATTAGGCGGCAATTAATAAGATTAATGAAAAAAATTAATTCGCAGCTAAGATATCGATCTTAGATATATGACATCATTTTTCCCTATCCTACGAACCAAATAACAAAAAATTTGGTGATCGGCAAATAGAGTCGAAAACCGAATAAAAATAGAATATTCCATGAATCTCTTATTTTAATAATCCTATTTTTGGTTTTAAAAACAAATAAATAAAAGGAATATATTTGACGCTCGTTGTGCCCAAACGATGTAAAAGAAAATGTGAATTTTTTATTAGCTTTCAGGATTGTAAAAGAAAAACACCAAAATTTTAAAAAATCCATTACTCTGAAACTTATGTGAAATTTTAAAAAAAGATCAACGGTTCTTTCGATATTTTTTTTAAACTTTAGTCATTGGGGTGAAAAACTGCGAAAATCATCCCATAACTTCAAAACTTATTCGAAATTTGTACTAAGTGAGACGAGTTACCCATGTATAGACAGTGTACGTGGCTGTAAGAAAAAAATATTGATAATAATTCCCTTACTAATAGTTCCCACTAAACTGAATAATGCGGCTAAGTTTCTACAGCATAAGTAATTAAATTGATGATTCACCTGTATGGTTGACTGAATGTAAACAATAACACGCTTCCTAAAGCCGGAAGAAATTTAACTTCCGATGCATGCTTACGACGCGATGTGTGAACAGATTCATGAAATTTTACAATTCATAAGAGTTTTCTGTAATTTATAAATTCTAACGGGTCATTAACCAAAAACTTTCCTTTAAGAAAATTAATATCACTATAAATAAAGTTTAAGGTGTGCCAAGTTTAGCATGTTGTGTTAAAAAATATCACGGTTTTATTTTTTGAAGTAACATCAATGCATCATAGCATGCTTAGTCTTCTAAATTTATTTGTTAATTGATTTGTTGAAAACTAAATTGAAAGTACAGTCCGCAAAAAAAAAGATATCACCCTGAATAACTTTCGTTCTAATGATCNATACGTAACCATTTTCAAGACTTGAAAGACGAAAAGGACGCTACGCCTTTGGCCCTTCTCCCTTCCCTCTCCTCCCCTTTTCAATTGTATAGGAATGAACTATGATATTTTTCCTTATCGTAATATTTTTGTTTTTAATTTATTTAAATTCAAAAAATTTTAATTTATTTTTTAAACCTTCCATGATGCTTTCTTTTAGAACTATGTTTAATGTAGTTTTCAGCTCCATATAGTTTCCCAACTTAAAACGAATTTAAACTGTATGAAAATCAAGACGGAATCTAACGTACTTCCTTCTTCTATGACTCTCCACACGCTACTGGGGAAAGCATGCAAAGTGTTGCATGGGTGGCTCTACGCCCACCTGCAGCCCATTTCGATCACCAATATAAAACCTAAAGTTGCCAACGAAAAGTAGAAAAATAAAAGTGAAGAACAAAATTCCACAGTATAAAAACTACGGTAGCTGCGAGATAAAAGAGGTTGAAAAACAGAAACAAGTATGCCAAGAACAGAACAATTTTGTTGTGTCAAACAAAATTTGCGGAATCATAAAATTTTTTGAGAGGTTACTGTGACCTCCCAAAGTCGCCCCACCCGGTAGTCACCAGGAAACTCTCTGTATACATAATATTATCAATAAAAAAAAGAACAAAAAGAAAAATTGTTCTTCAATTTTTGCATTATTCTTTTCCCTTGAACATGCAATGGAAGGTTAAACCCCTTTTCTTGTAAGTAAAATGTCCCAACATTTGAGAAATGTTTAGAAAAAAATTACAACAAGAAAGTAGTCATCCCTAAACATGTTTATTGCTCATTCCATCAAGAAATATCAGTCTAAGACAATAAATTGGTAGATTTCTAACTTGATAATGTAAGAAAAACAAATCACAAGATGTGAAGATAAATCTAACATGAATAAAAACACAAGTATTACATAAACTAAATTAGATCCGGGTAGCTACGCTTAGTTAAAACGGATATCAAACACATAGTTATGAGCTTGCATATTTGTTCTCATAAGAAAATTTTACAGAAATCTTGCATTGCTGAGTTTTCTTCTCATTTTAACATACTCTGAAAACTAATGCAAAACATTCAGTGACCAAAAATGATAAAACTTGACCCAAAGCATTGAATTATTTATAAAATGCGGAAAAAATTTAAAATAAAAGTCAACAGTATAAAATGCTTGAAGTATATTTACCAAATGGATAGAAAGAGCAGGAAAAAATATTTGTAAGAACAAAACTTAAAAACAAAAACATTTTATTGTTTAACACATTTTTAAAATTTTACATTTAATTATAAATGCCAGTAGACAAAATTAAACAAATTTGAAATAAATATTCATTCTAATTAATGTAATACACCAAATTTTGGCAAAAATGGTCAAGTTTTATCATTGCTCAAATTAAGTACAACAATCATTACTTAAATCGCAAAAACAAGCTTTTTTAAAGTGATAAAAATAAATAAATAAAAATCGACAGACAACAAAATAAAGTAAATACAAAAAATTCAATAAATTATAACATAAATCTTAGTATTTACAGAACACTTAACATAAAAGAGTTTTAGCTAAAATAAATTAAAATACACTTTTATAAATAATATTATGGAGCATTCTTTTCTGCACATTAAGAAACATCCAACTGGCAGGTGCTAGTCATTTTTTATAAAATGTTTAATGTACATATCTAATAATTTAATTAAGAAAAAAACTCACATGGAAAATACTCAATAATTTTGAAGTTAGCAAAGTTTTCAAGAAAACAAATGTTACATTAAAATAAAAGATCCTCACAGGGACCGCAGAACTTGGGGGCAAAGGGGCTTTAGCCCTCTCACATTTTATAAATGAAGGTATACATCCCCTTTTAAGATACAAATTTTTCGCTCAATATTTGTGTTATTAAATTTTCAATAAAAAATTTATAATTTTTTGCGACTAAAGAAATTCTAAGAAAAAAATAATAAATTGAGACTTTCTAAAAAATGTCCCCATTTCAAGCAAGCTTTAACATTTCCCTAGAGAAAACTGATACCAAATCATCCCTTACTCATCCAATTGATGACTGGGGAAAGTCTTGGTTTCAAATGTTCCAACGAAGATAATTAAAAAAAAAAGTACAGTAGGGAGCCGATTATCCGGAACGATCGGGACCATCGCTATTCCGGATAACTGATTTTTCCGGTTTTCTGAATCGCTACAAAAAGCCGTTTTTTCATTGTTAAACCCAATTAAAAAAAATTTTTTTTGGGAAATGATCTTAAAAAGAAGAAAAAACGATGAAGTAATACACTAATGATTATTTCCAAAATAATGGTAAGGTGAAAATCTTTCAAAAAAGAAAGAAAAACCCTAAAATCTTATGAGGAAAAAAATTTTTTTTTAAAAAATGGCGGGAAAATTTATCGAATCTCGTTCCGGTTTTTCGGTTTTCTGATTTCCGGATAACGGGTTCTGTACTGTAACAGTATAGAAAAAATACCGTTTAATGAGAGATAAATAATTTACTGGTAAAAAATTTCTTTTATTAATTTTAAAACAATTTGAACCATCAAGTTAAAATTGCAAGTTCGAATTTTGTGAGGTTCAGACTAATACTAAATAATAATTCAGTTAATACTAATGTATGTATATATATAGGGAGGGAGAGAACCTCCCCACTCTTGAGATTCTTTTGCGGTCACTGGATCCTCATAATTAAAAGTGGACCAAGGGAGGGGTAGATCTAGGCTTTTTGCTGTTCATAAAAAGTAGTCATACTAATAACGATACAAACAGTTTACACTCTATGTTAAATTGAAACCATTTTTCGTGCCTCTCAAACAGATACTTCGTTTTTAGTCCCTACTAAATCAGCTTAAAAAGGCCATGGTTACAACAAAGGTAAATCAAGCTTCCCTGTAATAAAACTTTTATTTTATTTTATAAAAAAGCAATATAGACATTCAAAACATTAAGGCAAGTTTATACAAAAAAATTTCCCTCTCTCTATACACAACTTTCCCATTAAATAAATAAAATTACAATTGATCAACTTATTGGGTAAGAAAGGTCAAACCAAGTCAAGGTCAACCAAGAAAGGCCAACCAAGTCAAATTGCAAAGAGCCCCCTGAACCAAAAGCCCAATCGATTAAAAAATATTTTTTAAAACAGCAAAAAATCAACTTCTATCTATTAAATCAGCATAAAATACCAAAGAAGTGAGCAATTCTTTTTACATCACATTAGAGGCTCTCCTGTATACAACACCTTGTAAAATCACATATGTATTTACCTACCAGTTGGAAATTTCCACAACAAAATATAAAAAAAAGCAAAATCTCAAAATGTTTTATAACTATTACGTACAGGAAAATGATGAACACTATATACAAATACAAACCAAACAAAAATACAGACACGTAAATCGATACAAAAATTAATATTTAATTAATGAGTATTGAATAAATAATAAATAAAAATTGGAATCAGCACTGTTTCAATAATTAGGAGTTTTAATTACAGAAGAGGGAATTGATAATCCATTCTGTACATGGTTATTTTTTTTTTTAAGTCCCGACCTGAACCACATGTTACAGTCACACAGTTAAGGCACAATAACTTACAAAAGTTCACTACAAAAACAAGAGTTTCAGCAATAGGGTAGAAAAGAGTAAATTTTTAAACATTTTAAAAATACGGTGCATATACAAATGAAATAAATTTTTTTAAAGAATTTTAAATATTGCAAAAAGAAATCAAGAATACAAAGTGTACTCTTTTTGAGTTGAAAGCTAAACTACAGTGTGAAAGTAACATGCGCAACTAGATAACATATGCTTCAAAAACTTCCACTGCATTTAAAGATTTGAAATTGCATCGTAATTTGTAAACACTTTTATATTAACTGAAACAATTCTTATTTTAGCTCCACTGTAGAGTAGTGCTTGAAGTGTAGGCTTCGTATCTTACATATAAATAATTTTGTAATATGAATTTATAAGTAGATTAAAGAAACAGGTGTAACTTAAAAACAAAATCTGAACAATTATGAAAATTATTTATATATTATAAAAATGTAAGAAATATTTATGGCCCTTAAATCATGAGATGAAATATTTCACAGTCTTTAACCCACAAGTGAATAGAATTTATAATAATATTTTATGTTTTGATGTTAATTATATAGTTAGTTATAAATTTTTTATGTTAACTGCTGACAGTTTTATTTTGTTAAAAAAAAGAATAAGTTACTTTTACGAAGGAAAAACATTATTTTATAGCAATATTTTTATGATATTTATTAAAGAATTTCTTATTATAAGAATAACATTGATTCTGATTAATGTATATTCTTATTATACTCGTGAAAGCACATGTAAATTGAAAAATAATTTAAGAGAAAAATAAATATTTTGCTGTAACTATTAAATTTTTTGTATAAAAATGTCATTTGATAACAATCTCCTTTTTTAATCATGTAATAACTTGAAGAAAAAAGATCTTTTAATCTGTTTAAATAGAATTGTAAAATATCAAACTTATGAAATTTCAAATCCTTTAATGCAATGGAATGAAAATTTGCAATTACGCTTTTGATATTTATTTAGCGAACACTGCCAAAAGAGTACAAGTTGAAAAATAATAATTTATTTTTCATTTAAGGTACTTTCCGTTAATGAAATCTCTCTACTTTTTCACCAAACTTAATATTTAGCAGCAAGAAAACTGCCAAAATTACCTTTTTTTCACTTAAAAAAGTCACAAACAAATGGGAAGCACGAGTGATGAAACCCTACATATCATTCCATTTTTCCAAACATTATGCCAGTCAAGTCATGACCAGATAAAGCAGCGTTATCCTCTTTCACCTGATGACCTCTAATCCCGAGTATTTACAATTATTTACACAAAACTTTTGGAATGATCCTTTGGAATGACAACACCAAAAAAGTGAAAGGGGCAGTAGCTCAGTGGGACTTCATAGTTTGTTTATTTTTCATGGTCTACACTACAAGTTTTAAAGTGGGCACTAGAACGACAACAAGATGTTTTTTTTTATTCAAAAAAGGATAGTGTTCTAAAGATGAACATCACTGCGGTAAACGTTGGACAGAAATTGAATTCCTGTAATGGCAGTGGCTTGCAGTCATGCCGTAATATATATAAGTATACATATAAATATTAAACTATGCAAAATTTTTAACACTAAATATTGTTTCAAAAAATGTGCAGTGAGACAGATCTTTCTTTTAACGAAAGCCATATAATACAGGTTGGACCACAACTATTTCCCCATTCAGCCGATTTCTTCTTTTTTTTTTTATAGGAAACTATAACACTAATATTCTAAATCAGATTTTTTTAATTACATCATCCAATGGGAAATTTTTTTTTATGTTACAAAGGTAAAAACTGGACACAAGTTCCCGTTCTTGGTATGTATTTCAAACAGCCTGCTGCCCACTGAGGTTTCTCAACAATTGAATTTTATTACCGTAAATTTTATTTATTTTCAATTTGTATATACATTCATATATATACTATTTGATACATAAATTTGAATTTCTCTCTTTTTATAAAATTTTGAAATACTGTCATAAAAATATATCAAATTTAATGCATAGAAATACATCAAAGAAAATAGCAACAATTGTGATTTTAAGCAGTTTTTCAAATGACAATATAAGATATAATCGACGTCAGTACCAAAATGATTTAGCGTAGTTATAACAAACATCAGTATTGCTCGGTCCAATTTTCATCAAAATAGGGAAAAACTTTAGGACCATTCTATATTATTGTACCACTACAAAAGGAAATATATTTTATTAATATAAAATTTAAAGAATTTACTAAAATATGAGCAATAGTGCTTATTTTTTTTAAATAAAAAAATCAGTAGTCAATTTCATAGAAACTTTTATAGAATTTTAGTATTCCAAAAAATAATACATGAAAATTAAATATATTTCCCATTGTTAAGAATCAATCAAGAAAAAGGCTAATTACCTGGAACGCTGAAACATATAAATGTCTAAGAGTTATCGAACCTAAAACTCAGTACGATAGAGAAGATATAATATGAAAAATAATATATCTGTAAGTTGACGTTTTCAATTGTAGTAAAATAAGTAAATGTTCATGCTTCTTGCAAAAGAAACATGTATCACTCAATGATATGTTTTAAGTTCCTAAAATTAATATACATGAAAGTCAAAATTTTGTAAAAATAATTTCATATTTAAAAAACAAAATAGCTATAACCAAAATTAAATTATTTTCCAGGTAACAGTTGCTACATTATATTAGATATAATAGCAAATCATTAGTATCATACACACCATTTTAAAAATAATTTCACTCTATGCAATAAGATTTTGACTATCTCACTTGTAAAGGAGCATTTTTATAAATCTTCCATTTCTATATGATACTAAATGTTAAAAATATAATAAAAGGTAACTAAAGATTGTCTTAATATATTTTAAAAAAAGAATTAAAATATAGATTTTATTTTATACAATTTATATTCTATCATTAATGACATGCATATACTTGCAGTGTTTTGAAAAAAGCTAATTCAATACGAAAGACTAAATTATCACACCGAAGAAAGTACTTCCGTATCCTACATAGAACAGCAGTTGCTGTCAGTGCACTTAGTTTAAAAGCCCTGTAATAACTTTTCATTCATAGTACAGATTTATTTATTTGATCTACCAGCTCCAATAGTGCCTATCTGACAGTTACAGTTGAGAAATAAAAAAATTCCACATGTCATCACATTTTAAAAAGTTCATTCCTTGAATAAACTCCATTGTAAGAGTTTCTTCATATTAATTACACAAACTACGTTATTACACACTGATAGATTTCAAAACATTTTTAACCCCTTGCATTGAGATATTACCCATGCAAATATTGTACATAAGTGCAACGTAGTAAATTTCTGTGAAAAGAAAAGAGTGTTAAGTATAATATTTTAATCAGGATTTTTTTGATAGCTTTAAATTTCCTCAAAATTTAATTTGATTTTTATGGGATACCATATTTGTATTTTACAATATGGTGTCACATGAAATCTAATGAATTAAAATTTGCATCAAATTTTGGAAAAAAAATGTGATGTTTTTAATTCATCAGAATTTTAAACTTTTGTTTACGGCAGGTACGATAAATATGCAAAGATAACAGGTGTTAGAATGCTAAGCACCATATCCAAAAGATTGATGTGGACAAAGTAATCAACGACAAAATAGGAAAGATTATAGTTCATGGTGCAAATTGGAGAGAAGTATATTGGAGAGAAGTTTAAAAATATTTTTGGAAATATCTAAAATAATATTAAGATAATGCAGATATAATAGGGTTCAAACAAGGTGATACAAGTACATCAAATAGAGGAGATGTAATACTCATCAGTAATTAATAAATAAGACAATAAATGATAAAAATTTCAAGTAATCAGCTTAAAACCTTGATATTTTCAGTACAATTTTTTTTAATGCTTTCCCCAATTCCACGGAATTGGAGCAGATTGCATTAAAAACAGTTTGTCAAGCAGCTTGGAAACTAAAAAAAAATTTTTTTGAAAAGACTTCAGAGGCATATTTTCCCCCTTAAGAATTTCAGTTACAAACAAAATATTTTTGATTTATAGTAGAATAAAGTTTTACAAATTTAATTTGACATGAGAGGTTCCAAAGCAAGGGGTTGTTTTTAAAGCCAGATAGGAATTGGAGATAGTGGAAACACATTTAACTATGGACATATCACTTCTAGTTGAAAAACTTTTTCTTTTTGCTCAGATATATCTAGCAGAAAAACTGGTAGCAATAAAGGCTATGTATTGACAGTTTCACAGAACCAGAAATATACACAAGGGGGAATTTTTTTTCCTTTTATCCTAAACACACAGATGGTGGCACTGCAGAGATGGAGATGAAAGAAGACAGAAAACAGTTGTCAATATGAAATGAGATTTTTCTTAATTATTTAATTATGCAGCCAACAAAGGTAGCACTACCCCACATCATCTTTTCCACTACAAAAACCTCAAAAAAGCTCCAGTATTAAGAATTTATAGGTTTCCAATTTTCCAGAATGATAATTTTACTGAATGATTTAGGTTTTGAATGAAGTTCACCAGCTACTTGCTAAGTATATGATATTGTCTTAGCAATGTAATGATAATACTTTTAAATTTTAGAAACACAATGAGCATATGAACATATAAGATAAAAGAAAGAATCATTAATATTTAAATTACGATTTTATACAATACTAAAAAATTTTCAACATGACTTTCAAAACGCAATGCATGTTTTTTACTTGTTTGTAACGAACAATTTTAAATGTTATGTACACTTTAGGAAAATATATATATTTACTATGCATTGATTCAATAAGAAATATTGATGCAGATATTTAGTTTAGCAATAAATTGCATTAATAGTTTATACAAAATATATTCCATTCAAAATGCAATTTTGGTAAAGATACAAAATTAAATTTTTAAAAAGAATAAAAAGCTTAAAATTTGTTAGATTCTTCTTAAAAAATGTTCTTCATCACTTGAAATTCTTTGAATTAATTTTTTTAATAAAAAATGATTATACAGAAAATGGTTATACTAGATAAGCATAACACATTAAAAAAATGTAACAGAAATTAAAATTAAATTTTCGAATGATCAATAATGAGAACAATTAAAACAAATTTTTTATTAATCAAAATTTTTTATTCTTAAGTCTTATTATTAAGTTAAAAAGAAATTAATAATAATTAGGATAAATAATAAATGTGACAAAAAATATAAATTTTCATTGAATCTTCTAATATAGAAACAAGCAAATAAATATATTAAAAAAATAATGAGAATAAAAATTATATTTGAGAAGTAAAAAGTCATTTTAGAATTCAATTTTATTACAACCCTTTATACAGAAACAGCCTATAAAATTCTAATAGGAATAGTGATCGCGCCATTAATCACTTTAAAAACGTTATGTGCGTTATTTGAACAAAGTGAAAAAATATATATGCACAGGTGAAAAAAAAAATTATTTATACAATTATAAATATTACAGCATACTCGCAAAGCTATACCACAAAGTATAGAGCCTCATAACCAACACTAAGTATGAAATATTATTGAGTGAATGTAATAAAGTAATTAAATTTAAAGACTAGACACATTTCTAAGTACATATTCAACAGCACATAGATTTAATCACAGAGTTTGTTAGACTTTCATACATTTAATCTAACAATAATTCATAAACGGACTAATAAAACATTTGCAACTATGTATTAGGTAATATTTATATAAAATTATTAAAATGCTTCAGATATATATATATTTATAATAAAAACAATCTGAAATATGTCAGTATAAAGATCTGTAAGACTTAGAAATAAAATAAAAAAATTACAGGATTAAATTAAAAAAAGGAGAGTGTAAATTAGCATCCAACTTTTTCAAACTCTTTAACATTTTTTTGATTCGTAATCTAAAACATTTCCCTATCTTAGTTATTCATATACATTCATTTGTGAATGTGGGATAGCACTACCTGTTTTTTTTTATTAATGGCACCTTTAGTGAACTAAGTTATTTTTCCCCACGCAACCCACAATTGGAGAAGCAAAAAGAAAAAAAAAAGAAGATTTGCTTCTCCTAGAGTGAGATTGCAGAATGAGTATAACAGTGTAAGGTGCAGCAAGTTGTTGAATTACATTCCCAGAACTCCACCCAAGGTGGATACGAGTATCACTACCAGGATGATTACACAGATCATAATCATGATCTTCTTCTGCAAAAAAGAAAAGAAAAACAAGAATTAGTGGACAGAAACAATAAGTATAAGCAGGAAGAAAAACTGGCTGCTTTGGATCGTTTGCTTCTTCTCCAATAGTTTAAACCTGATACTATAGCAAAGCAATGGTGCAAACAGAAGTAAAATAATACATAAAATGTTGGCAAAATTCCAATTGGTGCACATTTTAGGTGTTTTTACTATTTAGGTACCTAATATAAATAATTTAAGACCTTGAATAAAAAAAGTACCACATAACTATTTTTTTCTTCTTCGAATATTAGCTGTGAACAACAAAATTTAATAATTCTCGATAACTAAAGGGAAAAATTAATTTTAAAAGATCATTACAAAAATTCTCAGAAACCGTTACTTTTTTTACTCAACCCCAACATTTCAATCTTAACTATGAAGTCTTAATAATTGCAGATAAATAATGATAGTTGGCACCTTTGGTAAAATTTCAATTTGGGCTGTTATAAACCTGAAGCCTATTAACTGAAGCCAATATTTAAGAAAATTAAATCCTTTTAAAAAGTTACAATGGTTTTCGACCTACGTTCGCAAAATATTGGAAAGATGGAGACAGGAGCTTATATTTTTTGAGGGAGAAAGAATTCTCAATTTAACTGAAGGAAAATCCTGTCTGCTTGAAACGTATTTCGAAAATGGTTGTCTTGATGTAAAATATATTTTGCAGAAAAACAGCCTGGCATGAGCATATTTTTTAAATCGCAACAAGACTGTAATATACTATCACACAGAAAAGAGGTGTTCTAATAACATTATTAATTTGACTTTGCATTGTGATCTAGGATTAAAAATGAAAATAACTGAAATGAACTTTGAATATCATATATATGGTAGACGTGTCTCACTCTGTTCATGCTTACATAAATAAGTAGGAAATACATAACACAAATGATTTTCATAGTCTCTGAATTAAATTACTATATGATTATAATGAGAAATAAAGATTAACTGAAAATTTCTATAGTGAGAAGTTGGTTTAGTCCTAATTATTTTGAAAAATTAAAGTTTTACTTGATTTTTTAAGACCTAAATGTGTTGCGGTTTAAGCTCAAAAATTGAAGCCAGTGGAGAACTAGAAGATCCTGAGAAACCAGTTTTCTAACCACACTCTGTAAATAATCACAATTTTTGTAATGCATCATATATAAGTATAAGAGACAGTATCAATAATTTAACCATTTATTGTTCTATTCCTAGAGGAATTTGAAAATTTTTGCTACAGGGTTGTCTCTTCATTAAATAACAGAAAGAAATCCAATTTGTAATGTCGAAAAACTACTAAGTAAAACTAAGGACAAAGGTTCAGGAGTTACAGTTAATGTGTAAATAGATAAGAAAAAAAAAGATCAGTTATGAAACAAGCAGAAATACATAAAAACCATAAGTATAGAAATAAACTTAATCCTTTAAAATTTCAACAAAATTAACTTTTCAGATTGGAATCTATAAGTAATGTATAATTGAAACAAAACTGGTTTTTAGACTAAGGTTTTTAACTTTAAAAACGAAGCTGTTTTTTTTTTTGTAAAAGCCTTTCTCATACTAATAAACTAAAAGTTGTAATAAAATTATGTGTATACAAGAATGTGATTGCTCTATTTAAATTAGTAATAATTGATAATGTAAAAATGCTAAGTTATAGTAAAATTGTTTACATTTACTAGTGTAAATATGATCTATTACAAATAGTTCATATAAAGGAAATGTTGTAAATAAATTAAAAATACATTAATATTTTCTATTTCAATAATTATACAGTTTCCGATAATTATCGAAAAAATATATGCTTAACTAAATATATATTATACATATATATATATATTTAACCCTTGAACTCTCCTTAAAACAAGATTTTTCTCTCTCATCCTAACAAAACAAATTCACAACGCTGGTTTAGATTAATTTTTAAACTAGCAGATCACACGTCTATTATTCAGAAATTCGTCATAATAAAAAATAATTGAAATCATTTTGTTTTGACACAAAAAATAGTAACTCCTGCTGCTGATAAAAAAGAAAATGAGGATTTGTTTAAGTTTG
Source organism: Parasteatoda tepidariorum (assembly GCF_043381705.1). Taxonomy (NCBI): domain Eukaryota; kingdom Metazoa; phylum Arthropoda; class Arachnida; order Araneae; family Theridiidae; genus Parasteatoda; species Parasteatoda tepidariorum. The sequence continues at coordinate 52,287,185 of NC_092208.1, forward strand.
GAGCATTATGTATGATGTTTATGCATAAGTTAATCAAAATGTTGAAACTCGTGAGGTTGTTGGTCTAGGATATGGTTGCAAAAGCTGATGATGCCGATAAAGATGACAAAATGGAACCAAAACCAATGCCAACATTTTTGCGAGGCTTCTGGGCCTTTGAAACAATGAGGAACCTTCAGCATTCAGGCATATTTACAGAAAACGAACAACATTCTATTTCAAAGAACAAAAATTTATTGCTTGCATTGAAAAGAAAAAGAGGGTGTTCAAACCGAAATTTCCAAATATTTTTAAGAAATAAATATGTCTTTTCTCTCCCTAACATGGTAAATGCCTTTTGAAGTAAATACATATATTTTAAATTAAATTTTTTGAATGCTTATTATAAATTTTTTAATTTTCAAATTTATTACTTTTCATATATTCATAGTTTTCTCACATCTATATTTCGCAACAAATGGTTCTGTGAAAAGCAATCAGTGTTTTACTGTAGTTATGAAAACAAATAAATGTCTAAGAGGTTAACAAAAATACAAAGTAATGGGATAACAAATTTATTAATAATGTAAAATATTTTCCAACAAAACATAAAATAAACAGAATTTGTGTTTAATCTCATTTGACAGAATTTAAAAAGGGTACAAAGAAAGTAAAATTTAATGAAAACAAAAGTTAAAACAATAAACATTGTTGCAACAACTAATTAATGCCAAATAATACATTAGAAATAAAGTTTTAAGTATATTAAAATTAAACTAAATTATTTTGTCATTATGAACATGCTTTACAGATTTGTCTTCTTAAGATTAATAAGAGGGTATTCAAAAACATAGTAAAATTAAAAAGAAACAATTTTTTTTCTTTCGATTTTACTAATATTTTAACAACAAAACAGAATTTGCATATAAGAAAAAAAACAGAAATATGTATTCCTGATAATCAAAAATAAAAGCATTAATTAAAAACAGGCTTTTTCATTTTGTCTACATGAGACTCTTTAAAAAGGTTAATTAAGGGAGAAAAAAAACATAATCTTATTAAAAGAAACAATTGTTATTTTTTATTCTACAAATATTTTAGCAATAAAACAGAAAGTGCAAATTAAAAAAAAAAAAAAAAAATCTAAAATTTCAAAATTTTATTCCTGATAATCAAAACAATAACAACATAAAAATATTTAAATAAAATATACATAATACAGAAGTATCATAAAATATTTACACTTCAGAATGGATCACAATGTCTTTCATTTAAAATGAAAAATGATAAAAGATAATTACTACAACACTAAATATATCACACAGTAATTAAGTAGCGAATGCCCCACTATATAAATACAATGAAAAATCAAACTGACAGAAAAAATTTTTACACCATTTTTGCTACTCAGAATTTTGAATTAAAAAATTTGTATTTTAATATGTTGCAACAGGGTAGAGTAGTTTAAACCTAATAAGAACACAAACAAATATTTTTTATTTTCCTAGGTTACAATTACAAATTTATCCACTAACACGTTTTTAAAATTATAACTTAATTTTCAGCTTTTTGTCTTATGTTTCTCGTCATAGAAATAGCAACAACGCAAAAGGTAATCACGATTGCTTCAGATTTTCAATGGTTATTATGAATTCATTATTTTAACTGGCATTCATTATTTGATTAAAAAAATATGCTGATCAGTGACAGCTTTACATAAAATTTATTAAAAAAGTAACTGAAATGCATTAAAAATATCTGTAACTTATTTACAGTTTAATAAATGTAAAAGTGTTGACTATATATATATATTAATATCATAAAATATTGCAAAATAAGGCAATATACAATTACTTTAAAATAAAGAAATACAATTTTTAGTTTTAAGCTTTTAATAAACAAATATAACTTTAAATAAAACTAATAATCAAAATTAAAAAGGTCAAAAAAACACAGAACCTTATTTGGAAAGAATTATATACAAATATTATAGGTAAATATTGCAAATAAGGAGAAAAATAACTTATTGGTGAATGCTTATAAACTTTTAATTAATTTCATGTTGATGACTGCTAAAAGATATTTCTGAATCTTTCTTTGTGTACTTAGAATTAAAAACTTGATTTTACTGTCCAATGAAAATGCATTAAGATGACTAATAACTTTTTATGATATATAGAGTTAAGTATTCATAATGCATAATTATGGCTGTGGTGTGCAATTGGGTACCTACTTGCACTCCAAGAAGAAGACCTCCTGTACCCACACATGCGACCTATTATGTCAATGCAAGCTATTCTTTATGTCAACGCAAGCTAATCTTTATCAGCAAAATGGCATATTAAAGTTGAGCTAAGTTTCTCTATATAAGTTCGAATGTTAATTAACGACAATTTAATTAAATACAGTGCCGTATCACACATTGAATTAGTTGAAATATAATTCCTTCTCGTCTACTTCTTTTACTTAATTTAGATTTATTATTTGCCTATATATTTTATTGTAACTGTGATATATTTTTGTTTTGTGTACCTCACAACTTCGATGCATAATTAGTTTGTTTATGCTCCATATGGCTTCATGCCTGTCTTAGTGCTTAGTCTCTGTGTAAATATATAGTGAAAGAATTGAAATCTTTGCAAAAGAATTTAGAATGTGTCACTTAGAAGAATTGATACTTGATGGGCTTGGCTTACTCGAAATAGAGTGGAAGAAACAGTTGCCACATTTTAACAATCAATCAGGATCGAGATACTCACACTCACTGGAGCCACTCGCAGGTATCCCATTGCTTAGAAATTCACATAAAACTTGGTAGATATGCAACTTGAAGTAATGCATAAGCAAATAAAAGTTTCAAGATATAAGTTTTCCGGTTACATGTTTCATTAAAAAACAATTACAGATAAATAAACTTGAACAGGTCCAACTAAGTGCTGCCCATATCATCACAGGTCTGAAACAGAGTTGCCCAGCCTGGTAAAATATTATAACAAGCTCCTCAGTTTTGGACAACATAACAAGACTTCTGACTACCTCAGCAATTGAGCTTTCTCCAAAAGGCTCAAGAAAAACAGCGCATATAGCCAAATTGTTTCTCAAAACCTCCTTGCTGATAATGTAGAGCTGCACTCCCTTCATAGTTCTGTGAACACATCTGGAGATCTTTTAAAAGTTTTCCTCCATTACAAAATTCCCGCTCCAGTAAAAAGAAGGAATTCCTGCCTGACCATCTAAAGCAACTAGCTCTAGAAATTATTAACACTATTTCAATACAACACACTAAAATTTTCACTGATGGCAGCAAAATCGACAGTCATGCTGGTAACGGAGTGTACATTGAGACTCCTGATGATAAATTTCCTCTCTGCCAACATAACCCAAACTTCTGCTCTGTTTTCAGAAGTGAACTTCTTGCTATCAACAGGGGTCTGGAATTTGTTATGCACAATGATCTTTGTTTTGAAGACCTTGGGATACTCACTAATAGGCATAGCTCCCTGCAACATCTCAATAACTGGACCCATATTGGCGACAAAACCAGTATTCTTATTCTAAACAAATTAAAACCCTTCAGCATAATATTCACTTGCAGTGGATTCCTTCTCACGCCGGTCTCTATGGCAACGACTTAACAGACAGTCTGGCTAAAGAGGGTTGAAACCAATCGAACCCTACCTCTCTTGATATCACCTATCTTGAACTTTACTCCCTAAAGAAATCCCAGCTTCTCAGGAACTGGCTGATTGCCCCCACTCACAATTGGTACCAAGGAAATAAGCCTGGAGTTTCTTTGACTCTTCCCTTTGAAAGGAAAGTCTGCACCACCCTCTCCTGCCTAGCTACTGGCCATCTAAAAGGTTTACTATTTTCTGAAGGTGGAACTAAAACTACCCCCTCTGCCCTAAATGCCATCTATACCGGGCTTGCGCCGATCATATCCTGGATTGTCTTGGTCTTCTCTGGGAAGACATCTACTCTACCTCTTTGTTGGTCTCCAATTTCATTCAGGTCAAAAGGTTCATAGATTTGGTCTGACTTCGTCAGGCGAGATGAGGATAAGCAACAACATTAAATAAATTCCTACCTTTAAAGAAGATTGCTAGTAAACAAATAAAAGGGTAACAAAGTTGCAAGACATAAAATGAGGAAAATTTTTCAAGTGAAACACACTTCTTGTAAGCACTATTTCTCCTCCCAAAAAATGTTGCCAGACAGTTGTTAGCCATGTACAACTCTTTAGACATATTTTCAGTTCAATTCTATAACCTTATTTTTAATTTCAAACTTACAAATCAAACTTTCAATATTTTGTAAGTCTTTTCAATTAAACTCTCCAAAGATAAAGTTTTAATACACTGAAGCTATACATCGGGATACCATTTTACTCTTTTTGTAAATTAGTAAAATTGTATTTTCCACTTTGTGATCGTTTTTACGCATTTTAAGTAAAATGTAAGATTTGTAACTGATTAGGAAGAATTCATGATAAGGCAGAATTTCGCCATAGGCATACAACTTTTTCATTGAAATAGTTTCTTAATAACTTACATTTGTCAGTTAAAAGCAATTTATGACTATTTTGTAAAAAAAAATACATTAAGTAAGTATTAGTTATGTGACCTTCTTTCAACAGTGGGGATGCCAACCTAGAGCAATGCTTTTTCTGTATCAAGTCATTTTTTCATAGTTAAAGTGCAGAAAGAAACATTTTATTGCTATTTCAGAAGTTAAGTTTTTTTTTCTGAAAATAATAGAATAAGCCTCAATGTATTTAATTGCATAAAGATCTGCAAATAAAGTTAATAAAATCCCCAAAGCAATTGCAACTGTGACATAAATAAAGGGCCTTTCTCAAATCAAATAAAAATGAATTGCCAAGAAAATGATAGCTATGAAAATTTTCAGAAAGTGATACTTTTCTCAAATAAGCTTACAGTAAATTCATAAAAACTACATACAGAAAGTCTATAGCAGTTGGCATCTTTGCTACTGTTTGCCTATTTTTCAAGTTATGAAACATTTCCCAGGTTCATTAATTAAATTCTGTTTTACATAATATTACATAAATCCTTATTTACATTTTCCAATAAAATACAATTTGCGACTTTTTAAGTTAGACTCGAGAGGCTAATCAACACAAGCTGTTAGTTTCTTACAGATGTAAAAGTTAAGACATTATACATATCTATTAATGTATGAGTGTAAAATATAAAACACATACTTCCTTTTTAATGATTAAATGTTTGGGAACTAACCATAACGGCATCTTATGATTAACCTTATGGGCCTTTAACTTAATCATTTTCTATATAAATTATTAAATATTTTTCAGATTGCAGCTACACCCCATATTTTGAGGGTCAAAAATTGAAATAGTAAACAAGAAAGATTGCTTATTCAGAAAAAGTATGTTTTTGTGTTTTATTTTGTAATTTAAAATATCGTTTTCTCAAATTAGTTATACATAAGGTCAGTCCCAAGAATCAAGAAGACTGTATTTTAATAGTATGTAAGAATCTGATCAATAAATCGAAAGTTACTAAGGTGTTCCTTTCATTATTTTGCATATTGTGCCAGTCAACCTGGTAGGACACATGGGGGTCATTTTATGACTACGTGCCTCCTATAAGTTCTCATTCCTAAAAAACTAAAAACCTGTTTTATTAGTAACCTAGTTTTCCATCCTTATCTATCTTTTGTGGATAATTTGAAGGAATTTTCGGCACCCGAAATAGTCATTTTATCAGTTACTGGAGTCATAGAATGATCCTGTGCGTCTTTGATTTTTCTACAAATCATATTTTATATCTCATGGCTGTCAAGTTCAGTGCGTTTTTTTTTTCATTTCCAATTAGAATGATCTCTACTTGTTTACAGTTGTAACAGAATAACTCCTTTGCTATCTAACAATAACTGTGTATAAAATCAGACAACATTACCTAATTGTGCATGAAAATAAAAGACCTGGCTATATCACTTATTAATGATCAACGCCAGCAAACGAGTAGTTAATTTTGTTTCAATAATGATGGATAAGTTCAAATATTAAACTTTTGTTTGCATGAAGTCATAAGATTAGAAGCTAAAAACTTCCTAAAAAGATAGTGTTTCTTGAGAAATCTAGAAACTGAAACTAACAATTTGTGCACAATTTTCTTCCCCCAAGAAACATAATTTTTGAGTGTAACTATGTCTGACTTAAAACAATTATATCAAGCAATAATTTATATTTTAACTATCAGAGAAGTAAATACAATCATATTTCATTAAATTTTATCACAAAGACAATGGTAAAAAGCTTCAAATAGTTAAGCAATAAATATTCAACATCTATGACTTAAAAACGCTACATTTCCATAAAAACTATAACGCCACACCTCTTTTAGCAGCGTATTAATGAATTTAATTTGGGGTCGTACCATAACCCCCGTGAAAGGCACAACTCTTCCCTGGATTAAAGCAAAATAAGGAGTAGTCACATTTTAGACCCATTTTATTCCGTTTCATGTAAAGGTATGCATTTCTTTTTCCTCTACTAACTACCAAGATATAAAACTTATGTAAATGGATTTTGGCTTCTCTAAAGGAAATAACCAACACAAAGTTCAAATAGTGCTGATTAAAAATAAATAAAATATAGGCACTTATTAATCATAAATTACACAAAACTAACTAAAGTCATTTAAGTATCTACAAAATAAATTAGACATTATTCACAACAACACAAAATCATGTGGCAGTCTTAGGAATGACTTTTCATACAATCANATGTAAAAGGATTTTGGCTTCTCTAAAGGAAATAACCAACACAAAGTTCAAATAGTGCTGATTAAAAATAAATAAAATATAGGCACTTATTAATCATAAATTACACAAAACTAACTAAAGTTATTTAAGTATCTACAAAATAAATTAGACATTATTCACAACAACACAAAATCATGTGGCAGTCTTAGGAATGACTTTTCATACAATTAAACATAAAATGAAATTTATGTCGATAATCAGAAACTACTGAAGTAGGCATATATTTAAAAATATCTACAATTGTGATCATTAATTTCATTATTTGGTATGAAAAAATAAAATCATAAAAGTTCAGGAACAAATTAAAATTATGCAATGAAAATAATTGAAATGATTAAAATCATTCATTTGTAATCATTTTGTCGTTGTATATTGTTCTCATAAATACTTTGTATGATCCATATATCAACAGTGTAGCTCTTTCTTTTGATTTTAAAAAGCTCTATCACTAATTAAATCCCCCAGCAGAGTATACTATGATGATGATTACAATGATTAAAACGATGATTCCTGTTATAATCAAGCATATCATTTTCTATAAAAAAAAATAGAAATTATATTTTTAAAAAACATAAAAACAAATGAACAAAATCATAAACTGAAAACCAATAAAACTAACAAAAAAGGGGGAAATCAAAACAATAGAGAAAAGGAAAAAATCATTCAAAACATAAGATAAATTAATAAAATGTAGCATGCTTAGATTTAAACTTAAAAATAAAACTTAATTAAAATGAAATGCAAAATTACGATCATGAAAATACTTTTAAGGCTGAAATTCTGTAACTGTGACATTATCATCAAAAATATCACCTTCCCTAGAAATTTATAACAATGTTATTTAATTCAAAACAAGATATAGCAATTGATATACAAGAAAATCTAGTATTTTCCACTGCTAAATTTTGCTATGTTAATCCGAAGCCCTTATCATAAATATAGAGGAGCAGATAATCAGGATTGGCTGCAAAACTCAGTGATTTGATTCCAGCCGATGTCAATGGACATCTTCCTTGCACTCACAGATTTTTAACCCAGAATAACAAACATGTAATTTTCTCATTCCTCAACGACATATGGCAGTACTATACTACTTTGCCTTGGCTTAAATGACAAACAAATTTCCTATAAATGTTTATTGCAGTAAAATGTTGACCTCACTTCGAAACATATGTACTGTCGATTATGTATTGCTCCCAGAACTGGCATACCAGATTTTGTCTTAGGTGAGGGTCTATGCACAGGGTATCTGCTACATTTTAGATTTTCAAATTCATGCCTAATCCCAAGAAGTTTTCATGACTTAACGAAGTTACTATTTTCTCAGACAAAAACACAACAATAAATTTAGCATTATAATAACATTCATTGAAATGATAGGTATAATCAAAACTGTTATACTCTGTATCTTCATATTTATAGATCTTAAATTTAAAAAACAGATTAAAGAAAGAGTTGAAGCTATAAAATAGCTGAAAAATATACAATAGCAAATAATTTTTTCTTTTTTTTCCTGCAGAATTACATTCTAAAGATATTTTTCTTGTTCATCGGAAAGGAAAGAAATACTCCTGATTTTTCTGTTCTCATTTCGGAATAAAAAAATTCACCAATGACTGGCTTGCTTCAGCTAAAATTTTAAATTTATAAAACAAAAATAAAAAATAATAACAAAAATTCTGAAATCAAAGAAGTTAAAAAGATTATTCGCTGTAGAAATGATGTTTTTTCTTTCACTTTTTGAGAGAACACCATAATTTTTAAAGAACACGATAAAAACATTTTATATTTTAATCAAATATGACTGTGAGTGGGGATTTTGTTACAAATTCAGATATTCAGAACACTATGAAATTGGGGGGGGGGTAAATTCCATTTTAAAAATTAGAATTTTCGGCGACCTAAATCCATGACATTTCATGACTTTTTTTAAATAAAAAAAATAGTTAAAATCACGACATTTCATGACAAATTTTGTTCAATACTGAAATTCATGATTTTCTAGGTTCGAGGATACCCTATATGCATTAATATGCTTATATGCTAATGCACAGATGGAATGAACATGCATTCATGAACTGTAGAAAATTTTTCAAGCTTATACTCGGGGGATTATTAAATCTTCATTTGCTTAGATACACAATTATCTTTCGTTTTATTAAAGCGGTAACTTTAAAATGCAGTAGGTAATGTTGCCCAGTCAATAAAATGCCACACTGATTCTTGATGAATTACACAATTTTCATTTGGTCTGGAGCCCATTAACACAATTTTAGAGCTTTGACTGTTATAAGGTGTGTTAGACCAGTAACAATTTCTTTTATCCTACAGACAGTATAAACAAAACATATCAAAATATTATTAATGATTGGCTAAATCATATATATGAGCTTAATTTATGTGAAACAATGTGAGTTACCACACATTTATGCCATTTTTCTCCTCATAAGCTCTGACTTCTTTAATTTTTATTTTTGAAGACATTTAGAAAGCGTTGACAATGAACTAAGAAAAACAAAATATATACATACTCTTCGAGCTTTACTCTGATAAGCCAAAGCTTTTTTGGTATCTTGCACAGCAGTCTCTATATAATCTCTAGCATGCTCACAATGATATTCAATTCTATCTATCATTTCTCCCTATAAATATAGACAATAATATAAATGCAATCAAAATACAACATCCTTAAAAATATATAATCCAGCTATAATAAAACTAGCATGAGTAAAATTTAAATTCAGGGAAGAGATTCAAGTTAATATGGAGCATGTATGCTTAAACATATTTTATAATTATTTTTTGCCTTTAATTAAATTTTTTTTGTTGAGAAATATGTAATATTTTGTTGACAAATATTTACGATATAAATAATTCCAAAGAAATACTTGGAATGAAATTTGGATTTTTAAACTAGTTTCTGACAGATCCTCAAGAAATTGACTCTCCAAAAATATCCAAAAGTGTCGTATAGAAATCAAACAATATTAAAACTAGCAAGAGTCTGATTTAAAATCAGTGATCAAAATCAATTCACTATAGAATAAGATTAAACATACAATAAGTAATATGAATGTTTTAAAACACAAATATGGGATTAAACAAAACCAGAAAGATTCTAAAAGCAAAGAAATTAATATTAAAATGTATAAAATATTACATATATATTATTTACTTATATCAATATTAAATTAAATATTAATAGGGTTCCCACTTTATTTCAGAAAGAAAAAAAATTCCCTATCTTTTCCAGGTATAATCAGGTAAATTTCAATGAAAATCTATGCTATATTTTAGTTATACCATGCAATTTTTCATCAGAAAACTTTGGTTTTTCTTTATTTGTAATGTCAAATATTACATTTTGTGAGCAAAAACATATATTACAATAAAAATGGAAAAGTTTCACTACAAAGTGGAATTTTATAAAATAATTGTAATAGATATGTAAGAATTACTTAATTCGAATCTCAATAAATGATATCTGTTAATTACAATTCTAAGACTGGTTATTTTCCAGGTATGAGATAGGAACTTTCCAGGTTATTTTGTAAAAAAATTTGCAACTTTTAATGATTTTTAGAGTTAAAATAAAATTCCTTGACAATTCCAGGATTTCCCTGTTCTCTCTGACTTGTGGGAGCCATGTCATGATAACTCTTTGAAATTTTAAATAAACTTGAGATAATATTGGGGTTTCAATGTTTAATGCAGTAAATACCATGCAACATAATGCATGGTATTTCCTGTCCATAAATATTTGCAAATAAATCAAAATACAATTCTGTAGTATCGTGTAATCACTTATGCACTTACTGCATATAAAAAATATGGCAAAAATTTTTCTACCAAATTTTAAAAATTTATTAAATATAACAAGAAGCTTTCTAGCATAAAATTAAAAGAACTAAATCAATTTAAATCCAAAGTTTAAATAATATTTTAAGACTTCTGTCATTAAAAAACCCATAATAATTTTGCGTAATTAAAACAAAGTAATTAACTATTTATTACATTTCTTTACAGGCAAGGTAATTTAATAGGTGATTAATTGATTGGCTTTGCTCTCTAAATTACACAACAATATCTCATTTTGGAAAGTTTAAGACAAAGGTTCAAAACCAACTATTTTAAAAAAGTTTTCTTTGCCAGTAGAGCAGAAATTTTAAAATAGTAGAAAAAAGTAAGTAATAAAAATAGAAAAAATAAGTAAGTGTTAGAAAAACATGTTTTGGTGTTTATTTATGTGAATTAATAAAATAGATTAGTCAAGTAGGTTATTTCATCCAATGCTACTAATTATTATTATTATTATCCATTAACCAATCAAGCATTGAGATTTGGAGACACAGAGAAGTAGTTACTGATTATATACAGACAAGAAGTTGAATTGGTTTATAATAAATTTGTGATATATTATAGAACTAACTCAGAAAAAGTTTAGAATTAAATTTTGAGATAACTATTAATGAAAGAGTAATACAATGTTTTTCAAACAATATTTTAGAAAAAAAAAATAATTTACAAACCTGACTTTCAACAAGCATAGCCATATCCATGAACATATCATGTAACTCTCGAATACTGGTCTCCAATTTGATGATATCAGCATGCCTAGCTTCAATATCAGCAAGAGTTTGTTTAGCTTGCTGCGTCTCCATAATGATCTGAAAAATTGGAAATAAGAAAACAATTAAAAAAAATAAGATTCAAACAAAAACAATCAGCTACAAAAAGAGTTAATTTAATGAAATACATTCAGAAAAGTTTCATTACATGATTGATAAAAAGAATTAAAAGAATTTTTATTTCTCTATATTGAATAAATGAGTAATTTCACACCAGATCTATCAATTTTGGACCGATCTCCCCTTCGATTTTAATGAAATTCAGTGCAATGATCATACATGGTAAAGCTAGAAATTCTACCAATATTTAGATTTTTAATAAGAAAATCATCCAAGTAAGGGCATAGAAAAATCTAATTTTTTTAAATACAAAATGACAAACTTGTATGCATATAAATGGTCATAATTTTTTCCTTAATTGAAGAAAAAGAAAATTTCAAACACCATTGCAAAGATAAGAAATTGACCTTTCAATTCATATCCTATTTGATCATCTTAATAATAAATAGAAATCGTTTAAAAATAGAGTTTAGACTCTATTTTAAAATGCAATCTAATGTTTGTTGCTTGTTTGTTTGCTTTTTAAAGATAAAAAGAAAACTTAAATAAAAAATAATCTGCAATGCCCACTGCAACGCTGAAAGCTTTCTGTTAATGGATATACAAATATAAGAAATAATTAAGATTGAAAGAAAAGAATTTTTTTTTATTAATTAAGTTTTTAATTTAAATTAATGCAAATTAAGATAGAAGTACAATTTAATTCAGTGGGTTGTTAAAGCTATTACATCATTTTCCTGTTAATTTTCCTAATTTTTAATTTTCTTTTATAATAATTTTTTATTATTTCCTTCATTTCAAATCCTTTTAAATAATATCTGTTTCCTTTGAGTTATTATCCTGTATCTATCTCTCTCTCTCTCTCTCTCTATATATATATATATACAGAGTGTAAAAAAAGCTAGGAACAGTCCGGATTTCAAGAAATATAAATCAGATTTTTAAAAAAAAGTAGAAGTAGAGGCATTTAATACTTTTTAAATGCTATATTTCTTAAAAGCTATTTTATAATAGCAAACTTGATTCCCCTCCTACACCCTAGGGTGGTGTGGAGGTAACTTTGAAATCTTAAATATGAACCCCTATTTTTTTCGATCTGATGGGTGTCAAGATACCGCCATTTTAAAAACCTAGTGATCCATTTCCATCTTTTTTTGGTTATAGCCCCTAACTAAAACAAAATGCATAAATCGGTAGGTTCAATAGAGTTACTTTTTCAGGAGAATACAAATCTGCAATAAAAAACGTAAGTTAATATTTAAGATTTCAAAGTTTCAGCCACCCTTCACTAGGAAGATTGAGTTTGGTATCATTGGAGAGTTTTTAAAAAAATATTGGATGCACCTATTTTCATTTTTTCAATCCAATGTATATTTGATCATTTCTGAACTTTTTTTTAAACCCTCTTTTATAAATATTATCTAAAAAAATAAACAATTATTTATCTTTTAAACAATATTTAGGTCTTTTTGATATTTTTAAAAAAAAATATTTTCGAACTTTCCTTAATAAAGAATTTCCAAAGAAAAATAAATAGCTTAAAAATGCGCTAAAAAATCGCACGAGAATTTGGATCCACAAAAATGAAAAATCTATAAGAACTAAGACCAACTTTTAGGAGCCAGAATGTTATAAAAACAGAAGTATCATGACAGCTTTTTGCTTTTATTTTGTTTTACTAAAATCAGCAGCTATGCTCTTTTTAGGGGCCAGAGCAACTTAGCACAAGTGATATTAAGACCCCCACAGTAGGAAGCATAAATAAAAAGCAGTAGTAATCAAAGTGAAGAATATAAACACAAAGAAAAGTAATTATTCAAAAAATGGATAGTACAAAAAATATTCACTTAATATATTTCAATACAAAATATAAAAAAACACCAGTTCTCTTAAAAAAGCTTATACAGTACAGAACCCGTTATCCGGAATTCAGAAAACCGGAAAACCAAAAAACCGGAACGAAATTCGATAAATTTTCCCGCAATTTAAACAAAAATTTTTTTTTTTCCTCATAAGATATTAGGATTTTTCTTTCTTTTTTGAAAGATGTTTACCTTACCATCATTTCAGAAATAATCATTAGTGTATTACCTCATCGTTTTTTCTTATTTTTAAGATTATTTCCAAATAATTTTTTTTTTAGTTGGGTTTAACACTAAAAAAAAACGGCTTTTTGTAGCGATTCAGAAAACCGGAAAAATCAGATATCCGGAATAGCGATAGTCCCGATCGTTCCGGATAATCGGTTCTCTACTGTACATTAATTCTTTAAAATAAAGCTTAATAAACTAAACTTGTAAGAAAAAAAAATTACAACAATATTTGGACTATCAATGAAGACAAGAAATAAAATATTTAAACATTATTCATAACAGTTATAACACAGAATGGTTCATACTCCTTGTGTGAATATTGCAGGATTACCACTTTCTAACATTTCTTCTAATTCATCGTTTGTTGTAACTTTTCCAGCTAAAAGTAAAAGTGATTTTTGAGATTAAGAAAATTTGTATCTAAATTGAAATTAGTTGCAAAATTTATGAAAGTCGCCAAACATAAATCAATAAATAAACAAAGTACAAAGATTTAGTAAGTTAGGGAGATGTTGAAAATAAAGGATTTGAAATAAATTTTGTCACAATGTAATATTAAGAACTAAGGAAATTTTTCTGAACAGGCTGAAACATTAGTAAGAGAGGGTGACTATTAATTCACTGTTAAAAATATTTGACAGTAATTGACATTAATGTCTATAATGAGATACAAAAATTGTGTTAATATTGAAGAAAAATTTATTTTGATAACACTTATTTTTATGTAAAAAATAATTGCAACATAAAAAGATATTCAACAGTTGTGATGCAAAACAATTTTTAAAAACAATCTAATGATACTTTGATTTTTGTTTAAAAAAAGGCTTGGATATAAAAAAAAAGATTTTAAAAAAAATGAATTTTTGAACATGATCTTATTTCATAAAAATGTTAGTGCTAAGACATTAAAATTAAAATAAGTAACAAGGTAAAATGTAAGTGAAATTAGGATTTCAAGTTTATGCAGAAAATATGGAGAAACATCTTGCAATTAAAATAAGTTGCTTAAGTTACCTTCCGTTAAAAACACGTGAACATTTATAAAATGTAGTGTTCACTTGCTAATGACTTCTTAAGATGACAAAGTTTTCTCAACAATTGAATACTGATTATTACTCAGTTCCTTAATTAGATTTAAAAAGGAATCTTGTAATACAAATGACCTCTTGTAAAGCCATCTTAAGATTTCAGTGATTTTTTTCTCTTTCCATTAACTCATTTAAAATGATGAAACGGAAATTGAAAATTATGAACACACACAATCTATCAATAGGTATGAAACAAATAAAATTGAAAAGTTTATTTACTTATTTCTAGTTGTCTTTGAATACGAGCTTTGCAACGTTCCCTATAATCTGTTTGAGTCTTGTTATAGTCTGTCATAACTTCAACAAACTTTTGAGACAACATAGAATGCTAAGAATAAAAGCAGATAAATTAGTTTGAAAAAATAAGTATTCTCTAAACAACTATGAAAAAGTTTAAAACAAAATGAAGTTACTAAAACAGCTAAATGTCTGTATAAAAATGTCAAATAGAGATGTTAGACATAGGGTCATCAATGCTGGAGATCTGATTTGGATGAAAGTTATGTTATTTATTCTGGTAAATATTTGATTAGGTAGAATAATTAGGAGTTCACATAACAGAATCAATTATCTAATTTATAGAATAGATAAATATATTGAATAAATGATGTTTTATTGCTATTGCAATGTCAATAAATATATTTAAGTAATGCCAGTATCAAAAAAAAAAAAAATGNAGTAATGCCAGTAAAAAAAAAAAAAAAATGAATAATTGCAAAGATAACAGGGTTTTCCAAACTGGGATCAGCTCACAAAAACATTGGATATTTTTCAGATCGAGCTCACTTGCAAATAGTTCATCTTAGGAGACTTTTTTATTTCATTTTATATCATTAAGTAAGGATCCCTAGTAAGGTAAAGTAAGGGATTAAGTTCACATTACATTTCCAATCAATTTACTTGGAAGTAATGTAATTAGTTGGATTACGGATCTTAACATCATTCAGTATTCTTTATATAAATAGNTTATATCATTAAGTAAGGATCCCTAGTAAGGTAAAGTAAGGGATTAAGTTCACATTACATTTCCAATCAATTTACTTGGAAGTAATGTAGTTAGTTGGAAAACTTGCTTTATAAGTTTAACCTAGCAACTGATGGAAACACAATTATGGATCTTAACATCATTCAGTATTCTTTATATAAATAGAATATTATCCATGAAAATGCATCGATTTTTTTAAATCGATTTTAAAATAAAATATATTAATGTTAAGATAATATTAAAGATATTATTGAAGACAGTTAAAACGTACTTGATGCAGTCACAAATTAAAATGTATTTAGTACCATTTCCAATGGAATTTTAGTAAAAAATGCTTTATTCATTTTTTTATTGATTCTAAAATTATACATAAGTAAAGAACAAATTTAATATGTGAAATTAAATTGAAAAGTCTAACTAACAATGCAATAAAACTAAATACAGCATATCAATAACCAATATTTTTTGCACAATTACAAAAAACAAAAAATTTGATAAGTTCTAATAGATCAAAGAAAAGTCTAACAATTTTGCAATGATTAACTAAACATAAAAAAAACAAGATATTTTTTAACACTTTTTCATGTTTATAACTAAAGTGACAAACAATTTTGTACATAAATAAAAAAAGATATTTAAAATTAAATCTGAAAATATTCTTTTATAAATAAAACAATGAGTTCAAATTTTAAGACTTGTTTCCAACATCTATAAACATTTCAGAAAATAAAATAAAGAACTTTTTAGTGTTAGATATGCAAATATGCTACACAGTATAAATTAAAACATTGAGTAAAACATAATATATGAATTTCAAAGGCACAAAACTACTTAAACACACTCAAATCACCTTTTTCTTTAAAAAAAAAAAAAAAATTTATACGAAAATTCCAAATCCAATAATCAGTTTCAATAATCAAACTAACAAAGCTCTAAAATTAAACAAATATTCATAATTACAAGATTTACAATTCATAAGACCGGAAGATAGTACAATTCATAAGACCGATTTTACAAATGAGTTGTTTGAAACCATTTATATAACCAGCTATGTTGGTGAATTGATACTAAAGAAATCTAGAAGTGTCACAAATTATCTAAGAAATAGTCAGCTAGTAGTCAGTAAGATAATGTTTGCAAGTCACATTAGACAGACTCACTCACATTTAATCACATTTTAACTGAATGTTAGACAAAATTAATAAACTGAGAAAGATCACAATAAAACTGGTTATACAATGGAGTTCAATAAAAAATGGGAATCTTACTAAAATGTTTGTTATTAAAGTTAAGAAAGACTAGTTTTAATTGAAACTTTAAATTAAGATAAAACCTAAATAATATCAAATAAAAAAAGTTAAAAGTGGTTATCTTTTTTAATTATTATAAAAAAGATAACTACATAAAACATACTTGCGTTTTGCGTATCCTGAAATCTGCTGACATCATACTTGTCTGCTCTAATTGTTCAATATTCTGTTCCATAACTATAAGAAATGGAAAAATATGTAAATTTTCATTTAAAATGAATCAATAGTAAAGTGAAAGTTAAAAACAAAAGATATTTTGAAAAACACGAACAGAAATTTTTTGTTGTTCATATAGAGAATGATGCTCAGTTCGTATTTAAAAATTGGCTGCTGATTCGGTACAGCCTTTACCTAAATATGCAAATTTGTAACTCAAAATATAACAGACCTCCACTAATCCTAACTAATTCAGACCGATACTTGGTTGCGTTACTGGAAATGCAGAACAGTTTAGAAACTCATGAAAATATAAATAGATTCTTCATATTTTTACCAAAACAAGAATTTTTACAAAAATTCTGCAGTGACTCTTGATAATAGTTAAAAACACTAAAAGAAACACTTAACTTCTTATCATAAGCACTTCTACAGCAAACATGCATCATTCCATAAATCCACAGCATCCAAATGGGCTTACTAACTCACGTTATTCGGTGAATCGCACTCAGTTTAAATTGGATTTAATTTTTTGTGGTAACTGTGGAACGTCGCTAAAAGACAAAATTGTCAACTGAAATGTTAGACTTTCTGATATTTAATAATTAACATTTCTTAAGTAAATCATCTGCGATTTATTTTTTTAACGTAGTTTGACTGGCATTAAAGTTACATAAATTATCCAGTAGTATAAATAATGCGATCAATAAGACTAGTTCTCCACTTTTTTTCCTGCCATGCCATTCTAAAAGTGAATTATAAAAGATTACACTGCGGAATCTCTGTCCTTATACAACTCTGTAACAATGATGTTAGAATAATGTTTACGATCCAAGATCCAATCCTAAGCGATCATACCACCTGTATTGTATTGTGATCGTACCACCTAGTTACAATTTACTGCTTAAAGTTACAATTTACTTTAAGTAAATTGTATTTAGAAAGTTATCATACCTTTTAATTTTGCTCGTACTCTATTGGCGGTTTTCTTAATATCAGCCATAAGATCTTCCAATTCTTGTTTAACCTCTAAAAATGGTGCATAACATTAATTCAAAAACAATTACACAATCTCCTTATCTACTTTATAAGTAAAAATATAAAAGAAATATATTTATTTCGTCTTTCACAGCTAGAAGTCAGTATCACCAACTTTTCTTATTTACTAGATTTTTACTCAAAATTCTGAATTTATGCTAAATATTTATTGTAATAAAGTGTTATTAAAATATATTACACTCCTTATTATTTCTGTGAGGATAATTCATCCTTTGTTATTACTAAGACAATCATCTTCCTCATCATCAGTTTTTCATGTAGGAAGATTTAAGAAATAAGTTGTCAGGGAACAGCAAATTCTTGGCAGAAGGTTTATTGTAATTGAAATGTTAAATTACTTGAAGATCATCCGGAGACCATGCAGAATTTTTTTTTTTAGTGGTGTTAAAATAATATTTAAAAGTTATATTTTTAACCATAGAATATTACATGTGGTCATTTCAATAACGAAATTCAGAACGAATCAATAAAGAAAATTTAAGAACTGGTTCAGAATCTGGATAATAGAGAATCATTAAATGCTTTAATTTAGGATAATTTATTATAATTCTTAAACATTTATGACATTGCACAAAAGTAACTTCTTTTAGATGTAACTTATTCCTTTGTTTGTAAAATAAAATAAAAAATTTTAAACCAGTTTTAAGGATTAACTAGTGCCCTTGTTGTGTGCAAGCATTTTTTACTTTATTTTTAACAAAAATTAGATTAAAAGCGTTTAATATGAAACACCCTGTATCTTATTAAGATAGCAGTTGTTAAAATAAAATAAAAGCTCAAAGAACTATCATAGAAACAGTAAAAATTTTAAATAGCAGAAATACAGCTTTAAAAAATTTCTCATTAAAATTAAATTTTTATCAAATATTTTAGATTTACTAGTATGTATTTAAGAAGTTAATTGGGAAACGAATACAAAAGGATTTTGTATAACTTTTTTAATTTTTAAAAAAAATGACACGGAGGCAATTGTTCTTTTCTTTTAATCAGTTATTATTATAAGTTAAAAAAAGCGTAACAAAATTGCGATAACTTTAAAACATTTATAAAAAAATAACAAGTTTTAATTTCTCCTGAGACGATTTTTAAAAATAGACGGTTAAACATTTAAAAAATAAACGAAGTCAGTTAAAGAAAAAGTAATAATTTCTCTACTTATCATAACTTCACCAAAATTTCATTTTTCAATTATTTTGTAACTAGTCATTGCTTAAAAAAATTTTTTTTTAATGAGATAAAATTTTAAACTAAATACATTATATTTCATAAAATGCACTACGAAGAGAACTGAAAAAAATAGTGGCGATTTTTTTCAGGAAAGATATTTTTTTAAAAAATTATACATAAAACTCCATAACAAAGTTGTTTCGCAAGATTTCTTAACATACTTACAGTTTATTTAAATAAGTTTTTTAAAAAAGAAACTAAAATAAAAATAAAGAAAAAAAATTATTTCTAATTGCATAAAAGTATTTTACAAGTATTTAATTAGAAAATTTAAAAAATTCTTTCTTTTCTTTAATAAAAAATTGTATAATCTCTAAAGTTACGGAACTAAATTAATATATACAAAAAATAATAAGAATAATTTCAATTCACAGATAAACTAAAATAAAAAAGTATAAACCTAATAAACCACACAAAGAAAATTTCATTTTCATAAATAAAAAAATAAATAAAGAATTAATAGATAATTTATTAGCTCCATAAAAATATTAGATAATTTTTTATCTTCGAAAAATGTAAACAAATCATAAATTAAAATAATTACTTTCATCTGTTTGTGGGGCTGAAAGAATAGCGCTGTGTTTCTTTTTAACTTCTTCAACATTTCCTTGTATTTTTTCGATATTCTCCCTGATTTCTTCAACCTGCAATGAAAATCTTACATTAAACACAATCAATAAAAGCTAATAATAAAAAGGCTGCTCTAATTGCATAAAACATTCTATCATTAAATTTTTTTCCCTCCATTTCAAAGATAATCTATCTTCATTATTCCGTTTAATCAATTTTAGCAAGGAGAACAAAAAGATATTAATTAGTTGATAAAAAATAAGAGAGCATCGATATTTCGTCTAATTATAAATTTTTTTTATTTTTTATTAAATTATCACTTTGAGAATTACGAAGTAAGTTTCATCACAAATAATTAAAATAGTTTTAGTAAATTAGTCATGGAAAAACAATTGTGTTTGTTAAAATTGAAGACATCATGATTAACTTTAATTTTTAAATTAAGTGCTAAAAAAAATTTTTTATAGCAAAATCCAAAGCCTGATTATCATTTGGGAGAAAAAAATATTTCTAGGCAGAAAAAAAAAGCAGTTTTGTGGGGCCAGTGGTGTAGTTTCGGGGAGGGTTTGGGGGACAAAACCCTCTCCGAAATTAATTAAGGATCACTTGCTTGATGAACTATTGTACACTAAGTAGAAAGTCCGATGTAAAAAAGTTTTCATTATTTATTTTTTAAAAATTAAATGCTTAGAATAAATATATATATTAGAAGAACATAACCGACAACCCCCCCCCCCGAAAAAATATTTCTAGGCAGAAAAAAAAGCCGTTTGTGGGGCCAGTGGTGTAGTTTCGGGGAGGGTATGGGGGACAAAACCCTCTCCGTAATTAATTAAGGATTACTTGCTTGATGAACTATTGTACACTAAGTAGAATGTAAGATATAAAAAAGTTTTCGTTATTCAATTTTTAAAAATTTAAATGCTTAGAATAAACATATACAGTACCGCTCAAAAGTATCAGTACACCTAGAAACTTATAAAAAAATGGCAAAATTCAAAGTGTCATAACTTCTTTAAAAATGATCAAAAATGCTTCTGCTTTAGCTCATTTTGAAGCTTAAAATCATACATTCTCTGGATGAGGGAGGGCGGGCATATCAGGAAAATAAAAGGGCGCTGGTAGGCGACGCCCGCGTCTGGGAGGGCGTCCACAAAGGATGGAGTGAAAAAATAAACAAACTAAAAATGCTTCCTTGTCGGCTGAGGCCGAAATTTAATTTAAAATTTTCTTCCAAGATCCCCGGCTTGATAAGAATCAAGTTTGGCTTTCCTACGGCTGCCTGTAACTCAAACAACCCCTCTACCCTTCCCCAAATCTCCTGTTTTCGTGTTGTTTAGATTTGGGAGAAAAGGGGTTTAAGTTTTTGTGAGTTGTTTTTGGTTTTCTGGCATTTATTTGAATATGTAATTTTTTGTTATTTGGAATTGTATCAATAAGACAAAAACGCGTAAAGAAAAGAAAAATGACTCGAGATGCTATAAGTTTTGGAGGGCATTTTGTTCATTTGTAATAATCAAGATAAATTTGCCAGAAACAGTTTTTCTGTTTACTATTTTTGCCTTTATCGTAAATATATATATATATATATATTTTGAAGCTGAATTATTTATTATAATAAATGTTCGCAATTTTTGACTCAGCATAAATAATAATAGATTATATAAGCTGCATTTACCAATAATATAGAACACTTGTTAACTGTAGCTGTAGTACTACCCTGCAAAAAATTCTGGATTAAGTTCTGGTAAAAAGTACAGGCTTTTAGGGTACCGGAATTCTTTACCGTACGATCCATTTTTACCAGAACATGTAACGTGTAACGTATATGGTAACATGTAACGNTTCTTTTATTACTGTATAATGTAATCCTAGTATTTGTAATCCTAGTAACTGCTAATTCATTGTGCAATTTATATAAATGTTTGTAATAAATAAGAGAAAATTATATATTTATTTATTTAGAAGCTACGGGTTAGTTTCAAAGGAGGACGGGTACATTGTTGGACAAGCCGTCCTCGGGGACGGGTAAAATTTCTGACTTTTTTCGAGCCCTGCAGTATAGCATTAAATTTTTTCAAGTGTCAACGAACTAAAAAAAATTTTTTTTTTAATAACCTAAATAAAAAGGCAAGCTAACAGATGAAATGATCGAACTATTTATCCGTAATTCCTCCAGGGGTAATACCCGAGATCCTACACATGTAAGCTGAACGAAGTGTTTTGGGTTGAATTCATGTTTAAATTTTCATATACTTTCTCACTACTTTAAAACTAAATGGATAAACTAAGCTTATGTGGGTCAATCATTGAATAAAAATAATGATCTGAAAACTAGGTACATAAGCGTAGCGTCCGGAAGGGGCAAACGTGCCATCCAACAATTTTCCAACATTTCAAAATTTTTTTCAAAGACATTTCTTCTTTAAACCCTAAAAAACTATTTTTTAATTAAAAGAAAAAAATTAATACAATCAAATTAAAAAAAAAACTTTTGAATAGTTTATCTAAAACTTAAAGAAAAAAAATTTATGATTACCATTTCTATGTAAGTAGTATATAAAAAAAACATGTAATGTTTTTTTTTTTTTCGTCCTAAGTTTTGTTTTATTCTTTTAATTTATTGTTTCAAAGAAGAAAACAACTTACAATCTGTCTTGAACTTGAAATTTATATACTTATTTATTTCAAGCAGAAATTTTTAGATAAAATTTGATAGACTCTAGCTATTTTTAATATTCTTATATTCATTCTTTAATATTCCTTTAACATTTATTAGAATTAGATTGAATGAAATTTTTTTTTAAAATTTTATCACCGGCGTTGAACAGTCAACTCAATTTTGAGTACACGACTTCCAATGTTCAACTCCGTAGCCAAGTTAGTAATTTTGAACCCAATTCAGAAGACAAGGGAACTCCTGTATATAGTATTGGGAGAAATTTGCTTGCGAGGAGGACTTTTTGATGAAAATAAGCCGTATTTGCGTTACATGGAGAGGAAAATGGCGAAAATCTCACATGGTCAGCCAGATGGGAAGGGGACTCTAAACCATGATCCGTCTAATACGGAGGATATTTTACGTCAGTACTGTGGTAGTTGGGAAAAGGGTGCAAAATTCGTAACCCACTGGGGATCGCACCCTAGTTCTTTAGAATGACAGTTTAATGTATTCTGAGTTAACGTCTAGTAATGTTCAATACAGCCTTGTAATTCTGGACCAAACCTGGAAGACAAGGGAACTCCTAGATTAAGCATTGGGACAAACTAGCCATCGAAACTTTTTGAAGGAACTAACCCATATTTGAGTCACATGGAAAGGGAAACCACAAAAACCTCCCACGGTTAGCTCGATGGCAAGCGGACTCTAACCCATGGTCTCCTACGTTACAGTTTTTTATGTCAATTATTTAGCTTTCCCCAGATAATACTTGGAAGGCAAAGGACCCATACATTGATCATTCAAGGGTCGCACGTTACACAATTTTATTCTAGAAAAGCCTTAACAATCAAATCAAAAATTTTAAACCTTTTCTGGAATAGAAGGAATTATATTATTTTATACACATGAAGAAAAAAAATTCAAGATTATAGCTAAAGTACATTCCGTTATAAATTACTTATCACGAATCGATTAAAGCAATCGTAAAGTCAAATTTTAAAGAGTTCCTTCAGGGCATACAAACAATGAACGAATCGAATATAATAAAGCAATCGAATCCGGTGTTCATACTCATTTATCAAGGGCAGTATTTAGTCAGTTCATAGAGGGTAGAATCTAGAAAGTTAATTTTGCTTCAGGGAACTCGTTTAGAGGATCTCCATTTCTCCTAATAGCCTCCATCTTGACCATTAGGCTCACTTGGATTACAACTGTTTCGCCATTCAGGGAACAAACTAGCACTTCGTACATGTCCACTTGATCCAAAGCGTCATTTATCAGCAAGCTCACGCCACTGGATCACGCAGAATGATGCTTCCTAATGACTTGTTCAAATTTCAACTGGCACAGTGCCTTTACACTATTCCCGTCTTCGGTTTTCCTCTAGTACGAGTAAATAATAATACAGTTTACGCTGTTTAGTTTAACCCCATTACAACGACGCTTCCATTATAACAGGGTTGTAACTCAAATCTGGAGGGGAAAAAATTCCCTGTGTTTTTCCTGTAAATATTATACACAATATATTAAGAGGAAACAACAATCACTGAGCTCTTGTGTGAGCTATATTGGGCTAACTATATTTATTAGTTTTAATCGCTGGAAAAACAGTTGAACATACTTAAATAATGCTATAGTAAATGAAATATTTTAGTATAGCTGAAATATCATGGTTAAATATATCCCATAGATTACGCTTTGAGTGGTCAACGTTTTTTAAGAGACAAAAATAAGAAACAAAATTCCCTGTATTTCCCCAGTTTGTAAAGAAAAAAAATCAAAATTCCTTGCATTTCCCCCGTTATTTTTAAATTCCCTGTATTTTCCAGGTTTTATTCGTTCTCCCTGTGGATTGGCAACCCTGTCAGCAAAAAATTCTGTTTTATATTCTATACACGCAATGTTGATTTAATGTGTTTAGAACGTTCGCACTGAAACGGTCACTTCAATATAGCGATTGAAATTTACATTTGATTTAGAAAAATTTTCAACACAAATTATTTAAACCGTTATTTACATTGATATTACCATACAATAAATGTAAAACACCTCGATTCCCTTTTGAATGAAGGAAGAGTGACATGACCTACCAAAAGATCATTCATAGTCTGTGTAACTTTTCTTTTCAAAGCATACAATAAATGTATCAATCATACTTTCGTGTTTGAAAATTGTATGGATGGTGTTTTCTACACTAGGGAGCGCTGCAAGCTCGGGACTGCCAAATTTCCGGGTTACTGTTTCAGTTGTATTTTAAAGCCATTTGGCATCATTGTGTTTTGAGAGGAAAATGGAAAACTGAAATNTTCTATACACGCAATGTTGATTTAATGTGTTTAGAACTTTCGCACTGAAACGGTCACTTCAATATAGCGATTGAAATTTACATTTGATTTAGAAAAATTTTCAACACAAATTATTTAAACCGCTATTTACATTGATATTACCATACAATAAATGTAAAACACCTCGATTCCCTTTTGAATGAAGGAAGAGTGACATGACCTACCAAAAGATCATTCATAGTCTGTGTAACTTTTCTTTTCAAAGCATACAATAAATGTATCAATCATACTTTCGTGTCTGAAAATTGTATTCAGGGCACGATTTAAGAATCCAGAGGCTCTAGGCACAGAGCTATCAGGGTCGTAACATTACCTAGTCGTAACACCAAACCAAATTTATTTGTTAATTAATAATCATTAAATTATTAATTATTGAGTGCCTTTAAATTACTAATAACAAGAGTAAATTATGATATATTCATGAATTTGAGCTCATCTTTACAGCAATTTTTGTTAACTTATAATTAGAATAAACAGATCTTGAGCAGGGCCTCATCTAGAAATGCGGGAGTCCTAGCCACAGAAATATCAGGGCTCCCTGGTTGTTACTTTAAACTAAATTTACATGTTGTTTAATAATGAAGTCAGGGTGCGTAGCCAAATCTTTCAACAAAAAATAAGCACATTTTAAGTAAAGCTAAGAACTCAAAAAATATTTTTAAGCACTATATACATTAACAAAATGAAAAATAATTTTCAAATATTTTACATGATCATGATAAAATAACTAGTTTCTGAACAACACTATTTTCTTGATTATATTTGCTACCACAAAAAGATCGAGAGATTTTTCGGTTCGATTTCAGTGGGTGGAAAATGAGGACTGAAATTGAAATATTTTGTAAAAGGCAGCAGAATTGCACATAAGAGAGCTAAAATCTCACCGACCTCTGCTCAGAAGACGCATATGCGGACTCGCAGGCATTTCATCAAACATGTAAAATGATTAGCTATTTTAAACGCTATGGACGACGGTAGGCCAAAATGGATTGTGGTTGAATGAATTGTGAAAACGTTGAATAGAACAATGTGAAAAGCACGATTTTGCATAATACGTGGTGAAAATCGACACGAAGAAGAAAAAAATCATATTTTTGAGAAGGGAAAATTAAGCACTTTTTAAAAACACCTAATGAGAAAAGCACTTTTAAGGGCTTTTTAAAAAACAAAAATAAAAACGAAGCACCTTAAAGCACTTTTTAAAAAAGCTACGCACCATGGAAGTATATTTTTAAATTATTCATAACACAAGTAAATTACGATATATTAGTAAATTTGAGCTTACATTTATTTAAATTTCTGTTAACTCATAACTCTAATAGACAATTCTTAAGGAAAAACACAAAAAGGAATTATTTGTGACATTAAGGGAGGGTAAGTTTGGGCCTCTCAGTTGTTAAATCAGGCACTGATTGTATTCACTCTTATTGTAAGAAGTTAATCCCCTTGTGTTGTTTATGTTCAACTAAAAACACGTGGACTTCGCAATTATCTTGACGTATGTTATTTATCAAAAATGGCAGCCCCGATTCAGCATATATTATTTTTAATGCATTTCTCACCTATGAAGTACTATTTTAAAGGATACTTTTAAAAGAAAAAAAAAAGTTTCGTTATTATCAATGTTTTA
Organism: Parasteatoda tepidariorum; assembly: GCF_043381705.1. Classification (NCBI taxonomy): domain Eukaryota; kingdom Metazoa; phylum Arthropoda; class Arachnida; order Araneae; family Theridiidae; genus Parasteatoda; species Parasteatoda tepidariorum. The sequence continues at coordinate 52,313,787 of NC_092208.1, forward strand.
TGATTTAAATTTATATCATGTTTACACCATATTATTTTTGATTTATATAGGGCATCCAAGAACGACTAGACCGAAAATATTACGTAGGTCATATATCAATTAGTCTCACATATACATACTACGCATACTCAAAGGCAATCACTTAAGTCCAAATTTACCTTTTAACTTCCGACTGTTATAAAATTGATGTATATGTATAGTTAAGTGGCTATGGGGTACAAGATTAAAAAAGAAATCCACTTACAGCGAAAAGTGGAAAACTGTGGAGGTAGGCAGAAAAGTAAATTACATTTGTAGAGCACTATCGATTTATAACGAATTAACACTGTGTAAATCTTGTTTTTTTTTTTTAAAAAAAAGAGGGGGAATTAAAACGTGCAATTGTTTGTACCCGATTTCCTAAGATGACATCGACTGAAACGATACTATATAAGGGTTTCAGGGTGCGACCTCAAATATGCTAATTAATAAGTGCAAACGATATTTTAAGTTACGAAATCAGACATAGAACGCACTTTCCCTGAATAAGAATACCTCTTTTTCAACAGATTTGAATTTGGGGGTAGCCGGAATCTGGGAAATATGGTCCCAATAGTTTGGTCTGGAGAGCGTTCCAAACCTTGGGTCCCTTAAAGTTAATTTTACTTTTTGCATATTTCGCTATATCTCGAAAACTTTCCAAGCCAATTGAAATTTTTTTGCAGACAATTATAAAATTCGTTAATACAGGGGTCTGTTTAGAAGAAATTTGGGTCCGTTAACGGGTCCTTCACAAAATATCTTTTCATAAAAACGGACCCTTCACAAAATATTTTAACTTAAAAACGGACCCTTCACAAAATATTTTAACTTAAGAACGGACCCTTCACAAAATGATTTTTCTTTTAATCGGACCCTTCACAAATTTGTTTATCTTCATTATTATTTTGTTAATCGAATAAACCCTTTCCAGGGCAGAAAACAAGAAAGATGGATGTAAACGAATTAAGTTTTGTCTTCGGCAGACGATTCTTCCATTATTCGTCCGAAATTAATATTCTGCGTTCAGCAGTATAGGCTAAATACCAAATATTTGTATGTTGCATCTCTAATTTAGAAGGAGCAATTGCTGTTTATTTTTTAAAATTTAATTTTTTTGATTACAATTTTACAGTGTTGAGCATAATCTTGTATGTCTATACAATTTAAAAACTCCTTGAAAAAAAATTCTTTTTGCAATAACGGACCCTATTTGCACAAATTAATAAAAGCGGACCCTGGTTGAAAGAATGTGAGCAATTTTTTCACAATTTCACGAAAAACGGACCTTTCACAAAATGTCTGGACAGACCCCTGGTTAATACAAAGATAACCCCATGCAAAAAAAATCTTTTAGTAAAAAAAATTTTGCATCAGTTTAAAGAAAATAATTTTCCATGGCAAAATACAAAATTTGAGAAAAATCGTTTGAATAGTTTCAGAGAAATTGAATTTCGAAAAAAAAATTAAATTGATAAATTTTTTATAAATGGACATTCTTCGAATATTGGAATTTTTTTAAAAAAAATTTCTATCTATTTTTCATTGGCATTGAACATAAATAATTTCATAAAATAACGGAAATATTAACTAAATTATGGATTATTGGTTGAATATAAAAAAGAATTAAAAGTTTTTTTTAAAAAAAAAATGTTAAGGTCCTTACAGTCGGAATCCCTACGACCCTGTAAACCCTATGACTGTAGGGTTTTGCGGAACACCATTTGGGAACCACTGGTCTAAATAGAATCCTCAGAAATAAATAGTATTTTAGTAGAGTCACGTGATTCAGAACTGATGCAGTAAATATTTACACACCATTATTTAAAATTGCATAAGCATATTTTTAATCGAAACAATTAATCTTATTCACGTGTATATAATTTGCATAACTCGTGATTTGCTATATGATTGCGTTTTCTCGACATTTAAACTGCAAATTGATTTTAACTGCTCACTTTCGAATCAACTCTGCTTTGAAATTCAACTACAAATATACGTTGCCATTTCGTTAACTAAATCGTGAACAGCTATGGAAATACCGATGCAACAACATGAAATGGATTCTAAGATCAATTTAATTGATATGCCTGCAAAAACTCACTTGGAACCAACGCAATCAGAAAAGCCTGGTCGAAACATCAATGACTTGGGGAAAATGACTCTGGGTAAAAGAAGCTCAACTAAACTGAAAAATCCTGTCAAAGGAAAGAAGTCGAGACCAACCAAAGGAAAAAAATCGAAACCTGAAAAGAAACCAGCCAAATCCAAGGGCAAAAAAGGAAAAAGTGTTGGACGACCTCGTAAATGATACGTAAACGAATAATTATATTAATTAACTCTCTTCTAAAAACAAAATTTCAAAAGGAAAAAAAAAATCTAAATTGCTTCAATCTGTTCTTTATGGGAGATAACAATAAAATATATTAATCTTTGGAACATATGCAATTTGGTAAAGTACTATATAAAATAAATCATTAAAATTATTGCTTTCTGTATTTATTTTATTTCTAATTGATTAGTATGTTCGAATTAGTATGGTAATTGCAAAAATGCTTTAATATAATTCATTATTTTTATTAAAAATGGATTTGAAACATAAAACCTACATAATATAGATAAATTTTTTTTGAAGTTTTCTCATCTTAATTATTCGAATCATATTGATATTTGTTATAAATCACGGAATTCAGAAATTTTTTCACATTAAATAATATTCTGATTTCTACTGTGATCGTAAGATCATTAACCACTATCATGAAATCTCATTTTTGAGAAATGAAAAATTAGTTAAAAATGTTAAGACCAATTACATCAAGTTTTGTGTTAAAAACCATGTTCAATTTTGCTATATTGCTGTGAATCTATTCAGTTGTAAAAAAATATCACACCTAGGTACATATAATTTCGAATACGTTGACTTTAGTAACGTCAAATGTGTATTACGAAACTCAAATTTAAATACATCGTACAGAAAAATCCTATTTTTGGTTAAACATATAGCATATGGAAAAGAAGTACTGAAAACTGATAGAGGGGATTGATTTAATATTGAGCACTACTATCCCACGAATTTAATCTGATTAAACGACTGAAAAATGTGTATTTTCATAATTTTCATTAAAAATAAGCAAAAAATTGAAACACTTTGACACTAATAGGATCTCTCAAAAATAAAATCGGGTCAACTTATTTGAAAAATACTATATCCAAACAAAAATAGAATCTGTCGAAATGTATTAAATTAGTTCCACTCATAAGTGCTACTCTTAAAGATGTACATGCTTTTTTTTGTACACATATATACGTACAAAAAAAAGCACTGTTCATATTCGTAAGCAGTAAGGAATCCAGAATTTATTTTAATTTATAAATTGCGTTAGTTCAACCTATTAGTCTTTAGCCAGCCTGGCAAATGTATTTTAGTTGCCTATGGTTTTGCTGGATCTATATGTATGTCAATATCATTTGTTCAAATTAAAATGATAGGCGATAGTAGACAAGAAATGCATACGACGTCATTGTTAACGTCTTATGTGTCGAAATATATTTTCAATATTTAAATACTATTCATAATTGCAAATCGTTTTCAGTTTAATTATTATTTTATTTCGAACTTCTTTACATTCTCTTAACAATAATGATAATAGTAATAATAAGGAAAGTCACTCATCCCTTACCTGGGTATTAGAGGAAGTTTGGTGTAAATCGCCAAGTTATGTCATAAATGCAACGGCAATTGATTACCCGGTTAATTATTTGACCCCGGTGAACTTTTATTTTTTACTGAAAAGCGCACTTCAAGTAGTAATTTATAGTAGCTAATGAAAATTATTGTTTTAGTTTAACAACTGTTCATCGTCTCGCAGGGAATTCCGCCTTGTGCAATAACTAACATATAAAGCGTACCAAAAAATATACTTTTTTCTTTTACCTTATTAAATCTAGTGCAGAAACTTATCCATTTAAATAAAAGTCACTTAAAAGCAGTAATTGAAACGAATAGCCTTCTGTTTTCACAAGAGAAAAATAAAAAAAAAAGATTTTCATTTCAAACAAATCTCATCGCCAAAAAATTTCTCTGTTCAAATCAAGATTGCTAGCATTGGTCAAGACGAATGTGACGCAATATATTAATAAATGGAATTTTCGTAAAAATTTTTGTAATGAGCCATACTTAGAGCCACTAAATTAGAATAGGAGTCCATAGTGTAGGAGCCTTAGCCATACTAAGTTGGATGGTTACGATTTCATTGAATCTTTAATAGATAATTCAGCGACAATTTTCAAAATTCTAAGAACTAGGGTTTCTTGGCGACACAGTTTCTGCAATACCCAATTACGAAAATGCTTTAAGTATAGTTACACGAATGCCACTGCCTTTAATTTTTATTTTATTTCATAGGCATTTTTCATCGAAAAACTTTGCAAAAAACTTACCGAAATGACGATCCTAAACATGTAAGTTTAAAAAAGGTGTAAAAAATTAAGTTCAAACATTAGGGGTCGTAAATTAATATTTAAGCGAAGAAAAAAAAAAAAGATATCGGAATCCAACAAATCACTATTAAGGAAGGCGTGACTAGAGAGATAGAAGTTAAAGAAGCTATTAAAACACTCTCCAAGTTCTATCCAAAAAAGTAAAATTAAAAAAAAATTATCATCTTCATTTCACCTTTGCCAATAGTTATTTGCCAGAGTAAATTTTATTTTCGCTAAATTATTAATTGACTGAAATTTATGCATTTTTTATAGCATTTAAAATGAGTGTTGTTCTACGTTTTTCTCGCCTGCACGACTAGATCAGATTACAGGTTTTCAAAGTGGGCGGTCAACACCTTCAGAGGAGGGGGATAACAAGGTTCTGGATATTTAAGGGGTGCGAAGGATTTGTTGAGAACGCATAAAATTAAAATATTTTTTTTTTTGGTTTGGTACCTGAAGCATTATTTGCATTTTTCGTCATTATTTCTTGAAACATCATTATTTTTTGATAGCATCATTGTTTCTTGAAACAGTCAGTCTTAAAAGAAAACCGCTTTTTAACGATGGCGACAAAATATCAGAGTTCCACGTATACTATACAGAAATCCACGTTTAACTGTGAATTATCGCCCCTTGAATCCATATCTGTGACCCTGCGGTTTTCCCAAATTTCGTCAATTTTTTTTTCTTTCTGAAACTAGAAATCTATTATTCGAGAACTTAAAGTAAGCAAATATCTGTTTACTTTTGATCTCGTTTTAGGTAGAATTATTAGTTATCTATATTATATAAAACGCTAATACGTACGTATGTATCAATAAAACCGATGATATTTCTTTTCTCGCGCTGGCAACAGTTTTCATTTTTAATTGATTGGCTTCGGCGTGCAAGAGCACGTAGTGAGCATCATATGGCTAATCCATGTTATATAAAACGCCAAAACGTTTTAATTGATAGGCTTCGGCGCGCAAGAGCACGTAGTGAGCATCATATGTCTATCTATCTCCAATTGTCACCGAGGAAAAAACGGTTGGTTGGTTATGAGTACTGAAATAGTTCCTTTTCATTGGCAGAAATGAGAATGTTATGCTATTGCTATTTTATTTTGAATTGAGCGCTTTACTATTCCACGTTTTGTTATATTATTAGTTATGAGTTGAATGCAGTTTTAATATTTATTTTAAGTTAAATTTCATGAATCTTAATAACCTACGTACGGTTTATAACAATCTCCGAAGAAGAGAGAGCCGCTCTAATGAAACTCCAGAAGAGCAATATCAACGGAGAACTTTTCTCAACAACTTAAATTTAGAATAGTGTGATTAAGAAAAATATGTGAACTGTTTGCAATTTCAAATTAATATTGAAATTTACAGGTTTAGAATTTTCTACAGTGAAAAGTTTTCGGAACTTCAGTGTTCAAAAAAGTATACAAAAGCTAGACGTTAAGAACGTATCCAATGAGCGAGTAAAGCGAGCATCGGATTGCGAAGCAATCCGAAATGAACTGCGAAAGCAGTTCCGGGGGTTGGCGAGCACCAGCGAGCAGGGGGCGAAGCCTCCTAGTTATTTTTTATTATTTTCGATTCCTAAGAAACTACTTAAGACATCGCTTTGAAAATTTTTAGGGATATTTCAAATTCCATCAGTTAAGGCCGGGATAGCCTGATTTGTTGAGCCCTGGGCCCATGTCCAAGAGTTCGTGGGTTCGAACCCCGCCGGCCGAAGAAGTGTAGTAAATGGCGACTGATGCACGTTAAATCTGTCGAGTAGCAAAGTCCTCCATGTTCCCATAACAAATCAATACCTCTGGGAGTACTAATCTAGGAGTTTTCTTGTCTTCTGGATTGGTTCAAAATCACAAGGGTACGGAGTTGAACATTAGTAGTCGTAAATCCATAAAATTGGGTCAGCTGTTCAACGACGGTTATAAAAAAAAATTATATCAGTCGTATGCTGTGATAATGTTTTAGCGTTAACAGGAAAACTTTTTGAGTTAAGAAAGATTTTTGATGATATATGAAACTATTTTTTTGTTGATGAAACTAAAAATTCTCAGTTCATAATTTTTGAAAAATTTTTTTTCCAAAGATATGTATTAACAGTTATCTCAGTTTAAACATGTGTATGCAAATATTTCATGAAAAAAAAAAAAAAAAAACTGAAGCAATATCTTGTCTAGATGCCGAGAAAAAAGTACATAAAAAAAAATCAAATTTTAGCATTATTGGTATTGGTCTCCCCTTAAAGAGCTTAACGAATGTACGCTGTTCTTTTATACTCACTTTTTTAAAATAAAAAAAAATTAAAAAAAACATACGGCTATGTGAAAAAATTAAATTGAGATTTTTAGCGTTAATTTTATTTATCTTATATTTCTAATTATCTTAACACATAGTAATCTTAAGCATTTTTAAATTTTTTTTCCCCTTTACTCCGAGGCAATAATACAGCTGAGTTTTGATTATTTTTCAATATTGACTAAACTTTGCTATTCGGCCGATATTTTTGGCCGAATATTCGGTATTCGGAAAAATCACTATTCGTTACATCTCTAGTTATGATAAGCGTTATGTTAAAAATAGATTTCAAACCATACAGATTTAAAGTTAAAAATAGATTTTAAACAACACAGATTTATAAACTATTATTTCATCCAGGTATAAAAGTAAGCGCCTTGGCGCGATTCTGAATCCATAAAATATTTTTATTATTTTGTAACAACCTCAAATTAAAACGTTTTTCTATTCTCAGGAAAATTAAGCTTACTCAAGAAACTAAAATATTCCAATGCTCATAATAACTTTAAGACTATTACACAGAAATCACAATTCCAGGTACTTTTCGGTTATCGGACCCAAGCAGAAAGTAGTCAAAAAATTTAGACTTTCGGCATCTTTTATTTTTAAAATGCATGAAAATTAAATAAAGTAAAAAATTAAAAAAATTTAATAAAAAATAGTTTAATTTCTTAGCGCCCGGTTAACCGAAATGCACCCAATTTCGTCAAAAATTATCGCGTAAATGTATTATTCAATTACGACCCCCCCCTTAATAAATGGTCTTAGGGTGGGAAAAATGTTGGAGCCACCCTTACCAATAAATGTATAGTTTGTCTGAAGTATGAACTCCCCTAGCCATTCGTCTGGACCAGTGGCCGTGACTATGGTTACGAGATATAACTATCTCAAGTAGGGGTGTGGAGTCACTGTTTAGGACAGGTTTTGGCTCTGGTCGGCGAGAGAAAGGTGATCTTTTTCTCCGGTCTATTGTGTTAGCCCTAGAGTGAAGAGAAGCTACCCTCCCTGAAATGCCCTATTCTTGTTTCCATAGCAGCAGACGGTCTCAGACTTTGTGATGGGGGGAGTTCTTACCATAGACAAACTATAGGTCCCTATATCCAAATCACAATCCTGAACTTTATTTATTCTTGACTAAAAAATGTATTATCCATTTCCCGACTTGCTCAACAGTTTACCATTTTGAGAATACATTTTGAAAATTTCGTTTAAATTCTCCCACTGTATTTCAGGAAAAAAAAATTTTTTTTTTTCTTTTTTCACAAATAAATAAATAAACCTTTTAGTACCAGCAAGCAATAGAAGTAAATTATTTCATTTCAGAACTCAATTCACTTTCTGATTCCGCCGGGGATTCGCCGGACAGTTTTGCTAGGGCTCCGAGAAACTCAGATATTCCGAGCCGAGCAACAAGGGGGGAATGGGGTGAGGAGGCGGGAAAGTTTTCCAGCCGAACTAAAACAAGCATTGAAAGGGGGTTGTGACGAGGAGCGGAAAGCATCCCGAACATTTCACTGTGTCAGGGTCGACAGCGAAGAAATAGAGCATTTTAAATTAAAAGCTGAGAACGAATGGAAGAAGGGAGGAGGGGCGAAGAAAATATTTATGAATAAGCGCTCAACGCACACACATATGCGTCGTGCAATGTAATGAATGAAGGGGGTAGAAAAGGAGTTTTGGAGTACAGTTAACCGTAACAGTTAAAGGAATTTTTGGCACTCTGCCATTTTCATGTTTCGATCAATACTGCGGTAGCTAAGCTCATTCTCTAGAAGGGAAGGTGAAATTTGTAAAAATAAAAATAATAAGTGTTTAAGTTGTTCTTTTTTTTTCTTTTATTAAGTTTCGAAAATTTGCCTTTTTGACGTCACCACCACAGCTTGCGCTTGCCTACCTGTTACTGGGTTCTTAACGAAAAGGCTACAGGCGATTCTACCCTGGGATAGAAGTTCTCAGGAAATCTTGCAACAGGAAAAGATAAATTTAAAAAGAAAGTCTGGTGGCTGGCAAGTTCTTGCCAAGCAGAAGATATTATGAGTAGATAATAATCCGATATTCTATGGAGGAAATACGAGGGGAAAATAGATGAATATTGTTGAACTGGCGAATAAAATTTCTCATTCACGAAATTCGCGTTAAGATATTACAGGACAGAGGGTTAGAATCAGACACCTGTCATCTGTTGATCGGAGATTTCTCTCAGATATTTAAAGTGGAATCAGAATTTCTGTTTAAAATTTGATTTAAAATTTTTTTTTGAATATATATAAACGTTACGTGTAAATTTTATTTTATTTTAATTTTTAAAAAAAATATATTTATTTATTTAACCACATTAAGTATATCCCAATTTACAATCTCTTCAAAACAAACCTCAGTCTAGGTTTGTTCTAAAAAAAAATTGAAGCTTGGGTACAAACTAGGAAATTTTGTTACTGGCTTTGTAGTGGTTTATTTGTAGTATTTTCAACAGTGACCACTTTTCAGAATACGCGGCCACATTTTCAAAAATTTAAATACTTGCCTTAAATAATTTTAAAAAAAACCGTTGATATAACTAATTAGACGCATTTCTTGAAATATAGTAAACATCGCATTGTTCAAAAGTGGCTATATATATATATATATATATATATACACCGAAGAGCCATTACATTATGACCATTCTGTTAATAANTATATATATATAAATAAATAAGAAGAAACAAGCACGAAATAAAGTAATTTTAAGAATACACTATGGCTTGTGGCGAAGTTTAATTTTGCCCCATACTACACTGAACCAAAATACAAGTAATAAAAAGAAAAATCAATCTAACAAAATAATCGGAGAAAAGATCACTCAAGCTAACGTTCTCTCTCGCTAGAATTGCTCACAATTAAAAAGTCAACAAAAAAAAATTTCTGTTTGAACTGAGTCTGACCGTAGCAAGCTTCACACAGACGGCACGGCTCAATAGCAGCAGAACTTTTCCGATGGAAGTTGGACGTTCTGATGGACGTTTTCGGTGGTTCTAGTAAATCTCCTTACTCTAGCAAGTGCTAGATGGTTCTAGCAAGTCTCCCTCCTCCCAACCACAGTATTAATACAAAATATCTCTAAAAATTGACAAAGAAAGGGTTCATTCCAGTTTACGGATTAACCGGGGGTCATGAATTTCGTGGTTTTCTTCTTCATAAACGCAAATGTTCTCCCCGCTAATAAATGATAAAAACATACATGTTTAAGCTTACTAATATCCTATCTTTTAATCATTGGCATAGTTTGTCTTGCATAAAAATCAAATACATATTCTAAAATAGCAGTAAAATTTAAATTGCCTTTGTTAAAAAATTAGGATATTATTGAGGTTTTCTAGCCACGTAAATACTTTGTTTTTTAAGATTAATAATTTATTGTAAAGTATATTTATTCCTTTTTTTAATCCCCATTTTTTTTACTGTAGGTTTCAAAAATCAACCAAGGAAAAGTGAAAAAACACATCCTTCGTTTATCGAAAATTTCATCAGTTTAACGACCAAAAGAATGTGTTCTTTTAAATTTGGAAGTACGATTATTAAGCAACATTGTAATGCACTCTAATACTTTATAAAATTATTAAAATTCTTCAAAACTTAAATTGATAACGTTTTTTCAGGCTGGCAGATCACAAATATTTTTCCTTTTGACGAAATTTTTAACTATCATAGTCTACGCTACAACAAATATTTCTATGAATGACTTACTATTAAGACTTCATGATTAACATTTAAAAAACATAAATATGTATTTAATTTTAAATGAATTTGTATAATATAAAAATAAAATTAGAGTTAAAATCTCTTTCAGTTTGTTAAGAACATACGGACGGATTGTTTTCTTCTCTTTACTACACCCAAATCCGAAAAGTCGAACTTCATAGAAACACTTTTTGGGAAAGTATGAGAGAAACAAACGAAACAGACAAAAAAACTTTCTAAAAATAACAATAATCATTCGCGTACGTCAGTTTAAAAGCTGTACCGTTTTTACGTAAATGCAAACAATGGCAAAGTTCAAGTAAGAATGTCATTCACTTTTGAAAATATGTAGTTTACTGAGTCATCGAGGAAAAATATATTTAAATGGTTCGACGTCAATGGCCAATTTTAAAGAATGAAACGAAGTACAATAGGAAGCAGTTTATACAGGCTATGTAAATTATTATATCTTCATAATTTTTTTTTTTTTTTTTGCATTAAGGCAGATTAATATTAAACGAATTCAACTAACACATCGTGAGAGTATAGTTGCAATGTCATACCAAACAGAAAAAGTATTGATAGCTGGGGTACTTATCAAAAATCGTGTTAATGTTGTCTTGCGTATATATGACGAACGAAACGTACCCTTTAACTTCGTCTAAACATTGTTCTTCAAAGCTCTGTCGCCAAGAAAAATAAAAAAGCCGCATTTTAAGTGCCTTACACCTGAAGCAATGCGATGATTACAAGCTATGTATATTATTATTTGGGCTTTAAAACTGATAAATAACTTAAATATTTTAGAAGTTATTAGAATTTTTTAAAAATCGCCAATTTGGCGACATTTTCCCACCTAGATGGAAATTATCAAAATCACTGTCTTATTCTCAGTTTTTGCAAATTTTTATGAGCCCAGATAATGCAGAATTGGAAATATTAAAACATTAGACCACAAACCCACTTCATTTACACAAAATTGTAGCTTTTCCCCATATTGACGTTTTGCGCCATTTTCAAAATAAGCATTAACAGCGCTGGCTTTAGATGGGCTAAACTTGACCTAAAAATCATGAGTAACTGCTGTAAACTCACAGCAGTTATTGAAATAATATATAATTAGAAAAAAAAAGCATCATTTCATATGACGACGGAGTCTTCGAAAAACAGCCTTAAAAAACACGAAAGATATGTCCAATTCTTAATACAGAGTTGAGTTTTCTTCTGCTGAAATCATTCCACACTGCACTTCATCTACCGAACTAGATTTTTGGGAGTCATATCCCATTTTGAAAGATTCTAATAATTTAGTTAATGATCTTTCTAATATCTCACCTTTTCTCAATATTTGGAAGTCTATTCTTATTTAATCTGTTGCACCCTCGAGGTTTTCCTCAAATCCCTTCACGCAGTATGGCACTATCTTTCCCCGGCGGTTCATACTTGAATTTAACCTCATAATTCACAGGTATCATATCCCACACACCTGCCATAGATTAACTCCCCTCTTATTAGTTCAAGATCGACTGCTGCATAAAAATTTTAAGTGTGTGTGCCAGAATAGCGAGATAAAGCCAAATATTGATGGAATTATATTTCATGGGAAATGTTTTTCTTTAAAATTGATGGTCGCCTTCTTATGAATGACGCGTAAAATAGTCGTCTATAATGATTTGTAATTTAAAAAAATTTGTAACTTAGAACAAGAGGAAGAAAGAAAAAATGGCGATGCTGAATAAAAACAAGAACCAGTCAAAACATCTATACATAAAAATATTTCTTAAAGCTTTTTTTTTAAAATTTAGAACTGCAACGTATAAATTATCTTGACAATTAATGATTTTCTTCATACATTTCTAATATCATTAATTATTAATCTTGTTCAAATGTATTCTTGATATAAAACGTAAACAATCTCTCTTTGCTAACGCAGCAATTTATTTTTCCTGAAATTTAAAATTACATCAATATTGTTTTACAATGAAATATTTTACAACGATTACGTTTACTAATTAATTGCAATGATATATTTTTTCTATGTAATTCTGTATGCTGATAATGTTTTTAAAACATGATATTTTACTTTCAAATTTAAACAGTCAAATTCTAAAAAATCGAGCAGTTTAAAAAATTAAGTATTATTAAAAATCTAGTAAATTATTGTTCCCAAAAATTTGATTTAACTTTTGAACTTTATTTTTGAAAATATTAATTATTATCTATGTTTTATCTTAGTTAAAGTACATAAATTACAAGCTATAACCACACTTTTATATATTTTTTCTTCTTAGGGAATTTGTGTTAATTGTTAGATTAATATATATATTTTAAAGGCATTTTTATTTTTTACTCCATATCGGTAAGTTTTCGGTTTTCTTTAATCTCAAACTCATTTTTCAATTGCATTTTTATTTTCAGTAATATAGACACATTATAATAAAGACTAGTTTTTATCTTAGGATAATTATTCTTTACTTCGAAATGTGTACTATGTTAAGAAATGTGTACTGCCGAGATCTTTGTTTTCCATAGAACATTTTTCGTTTCATTTTATTTTATAATTCTATTATTGTGCATAATATATATGCATTTTACTTATGTACGCGAATTTTTAACGTCTTGGGAGATTCGCAACAAGTGCATGCACGCAGTTTTAAGCATATATAATATTAGAATTCGAAATAAAGGTTTAACTGAAAAACTTAGCATAAAAACATGTTAAGTGTTACTTTGAAAACGCACAAGTTTTCGAATCGTAAAGAACATGAAATGATGCCGGTTGTAAACTATGATAAGTCTTTTAATAAGGCGATTTTCAATACTAGAATGCCGTATGTAAACAACCTTCAAAGTTGATAATTAGAAATTTACTTAAATGTCATTCAGCGATGCTTTCTCAACTATGCTCTTCAATTAAGAAATCCCCATAATATCGATGACACAATAACCTATTCGAGTTGAAAGAAAAATTACCTTATAACGCAAGATTACTTAAGAATAGAGTTTCCATACTTAAATTCCTTTTATTTCATTTTAATTACCTTCCTTTCCATGTCGAGCTTAAAATACCTTGTCTAAGTATTTAGAACTGGATTCTTTGTTTCGTTGCCTTGAGAAAAGTATCGCAACAATAGATTTCCGCCCACTTTAAGGTCGAGAGATTGAACGAGACCGTTCTTATTGTTTTTATTTTATTTTTCTCTCTCTCTTTTTCTTTCAACATAATTAAAGTAGAGAATGTTTTTTTTTCTTCTTTCTTATTCCACTTTTCTTTTCGTACTTTTCACTTGTAAAACTCATTTAAACTCTCAATTTCTACTTTTCAATGGGATTCGCAGTAATTCAAAGAGCTCTTTACGTAATTGTTGAGGGATGAAAAAGTTTAAGTGGTACCCATGTCACGTGACCGATTTTTCAACGCTGGTGCTAGGTCAATAGGGGAAATTTTAATTTCTAGCACAGATGTCTCAAAAAATGTGGAACCGATTTTGATGTATTTTTCTTTTTACCAAATGTAGTATATGATTAAACCTAACAAAGTGTATGATTAAATCTAATATATTACATGATATTTCATATTTTTGCACAATTTAAACGTTAAAAACTGAGTTTAGCGGTTACATAATTAAATTTTTTTATTAATAATATCAAAACCTTATATTCCAGTTTAATAAATTGGTTAAAAGTAGGTTCTTAACGTTGTGATATTTGTTGCAGAAACGCTAATTTTTCTTTATAGACTGTCCGACGAAAGAAATAATTATTTTGAGAAACTTACAGCTTGAGCCAGCAGTTGTGTAATTACAAAAAAGATAATAAAATCAAAATTTGATGAGACATTAAGTTCAGAAATTATATTTTTAGATATTAGAAGAGCCACTCTTACAATAAAATGCTGAAACCTAAGTCTCTGATGTAAACCTAAGTATAAATCTCTAAGCCTGTGAAACTATTTTAAATTAAAAACATAGTTTAAATTATAAATAAACTTACATATGTATAAGAGAAATTCATACTGAATACCGAATTTAAGAGAATTTTTTCAAAATTAACATGGATCATTATTTCGTAAAGATTAATATTTCTTATGGGCACAGTCGGCCTTGGCCCTCTTTGGGCTGTCGCGCCACTGAGTGAGTTAATATTTTTCTGCAAATAATAAAGAACAAATAAATTTATTTAAATAATTATTTATTAATAATTTATTTTAATAAATTATTAATTCTATTTAAAAAATTCATTAGTAACTTTATCACATAGAAATAAAAACAATTTTCAAACCTAAAATATTCAGCATCCAAATATTTTAAGAAGTTAACATTTAAACACAAAATATGCTTGTTTAATATAAAGTATTAAAAAAAAATACTAATGGGAATTGTTTATCAAATGGAACTGAATTATTTATTAAAACAGCAATGATGACAACAATATATATGATTATACTACTAAAAAAGTCATTTAAGAGTAAACAGTTATAATGCGGGATAATGCATTGAAACACATTGTTAGTGAAGTTTTATGGGATTACAGTTACAGTATTGCCGATAACTTCAATAATTTCCAAAACTAATCTTGAACTTTAGGAAATACCATATTTTCCTTGTTTCCAGAGAGACCAGTTGCCTAGCAAAAGTATACCTGTTGTGCCTTCAAGTCAACAGCAGCGTTGGACTATTTTTACCTTCCAGATATAACTTATACTCATTTTCTATCTTTTTTCTCCAAAAAGTAAAAAATAAGTTATTTAAGGAATATTGTTTTAAGCAAATGTTTTAAAAATCACTCTTCCAAATTTTTTAAATCGAAACAACAATGCTGCAAGTTTAAAAAATCAATGGGATGTTATAGCAGGGAAAATGCTTCGCTTTTTGCAAACATCTCTGCATGCGTAATAAAATTTATTTCATAACCGTTGTTGAACAGCCGATTCAATTTTAAGTTTATGAATGTTAATGTTCAACTACGTAACCTTGTAAATTTGAACCCAATCCAGAATACAAAGGAACTCCTGGATCAAGTATTGGAAGAAATTTGCTATCGCGGAGACCTTTATGATGGAACTAACCCGTATTTGCGTTACATGGAGAGGAAAACAACGAAATTCCCCCACTGTTAGTCTGATTACAAGGTGGACTCTAACCCATGATTTGTCGACCTCTGAGGATATTTTACGTTAGTCTACGTGATATAGTACAGTACTTAGGGCGATATAGAGTATTCATACCTAATAATCTTTCTGACAGTAAACTAGTTCATTGTATATTTTCTTCAACAATAACGATTAATTACTTCTATTTAATACTAATTATTCGACAATCAATATTTAAAACAGAAAAATGATTTGAGTTAACTTAGTGAGAAAATTATCTTGAAGTAAAAATCTTAATTTTTAATGTTTAGAAATTCTCTCCGTCACTTTTAATCGATGGATTAATACAACATTACTAATTAAATGCAGATAAATAAGCAGTTTGTATTTTTCCATGCATTTCTATATTTCAATTTAAAAATTCGCTAATAGGAAACTCTTCAAAAAAATTTTTATACGTTTCATTAATTAACAAGTCAATTATACCGTAATAAAAATATGTGTTTTTTTTTTTTTTTTTTNTTTTTTTTTTTTTTTTTTTTTTTTTTTTTTTTTTTTTTTTTTACAGCGAGATAATAAATACGTAATAATTTGGATAATAAGTAGACCCCTGCTCATCTATTATAGATTCAAGAGTTGATAACAAATTCTAAGAAGACAGGAAAGATAGAAAAAGTTCGGTTTTCTACAATCTAGTTTTTATACATTAATCAACAGGCTATTCTTGGATGAAACTCCTTTATTAAAGATGAATAGCTTTCTATACACGAAATTGATGAAAAGAAGAAGGAGAAAAAAAAATTTCGAATAAAGATGTTAAGGGAAGAGAACCAATTACTAGCCAAATTACCTATCATCATTTGTGCAGACTTTAGTACGAAGCTTAAGATCTAAATAGAAATGAAAATTATAATATTCCTACGGAATTTTTTTTACTGATTAATTAATTATATTTATTACAAATGCAATTACAGTGATGTTATTGCGCGTTAAGTGTTGCAAAGCTGCGTGACGCAGCAATTTTTATTGGCGTTGGAGCGATTTCGAGCAGAACTTTTTATTGGCATAGGTGCAATTAAAGCAGTTTGCAGTGGCAATTAAGTATTCTTAGCGATGGTTGGAAACAATAACTTTACTTTTAGCTGAATTGTAATCAGATTGTAGCAACGTTACAGATATTTTTTTTTTAAATGTAGCTGTTTCGATTGGTAAGTTTCTGAATTGTAATCAAAATAGGCTTACCTGTGATTTCTTGCTGCTAAAAAGAGAATATGATTTATTTCAAAATATAATTAATTCCAAATATCACCAAATGGGACTATGAATTTCATTATTTACTTCATTAATATTTTGATTCATACCTCACACTTAGGTACAATATTTATTTGCATTCGATTCTATTGTCAACGAATTTCAAACTAAAATATTCTAATGTCATTAAATAAAATGAGTTTTTCCTTGTAAACAAGTTCTTAATTGAAACTGAACAGTAGAGATAAACAGTTAACAAAAAATGCAATTGACACAGTCAGGAGGAATTGGAATAAGATTGTAATGTACTACTATGACCAACTTTGTTCAAAGTTGAATAATAGAGAGGAGCTAGAATGGTAAGATCTTGTTTGAAGTAGTAATATTGAATATTTTACAATATAGAATACAAAAGTACCTCATTAATTTAAGTTGAGATGGTGAAAATCTTGTAAATTTTTAAATTGTTATTTAAAAAGGAAATTAATAAGAAGTGTTTTTACGCGTCTAAAATTTAATTCCGTAACTGCCTAAATATAAAAGTTAAAAATTTAATTATTACAGTTAACCTTTTAACTTTTTCAAGGTCTTACATCGGGGTGCATAGCTAACTTTTCCAACAAAAAATAAGCAACTTTTTACAAGCACTTAAAAATATTTTAACACCTTCTTTTAACAACAACAAAAAAAAAAAAAAAAAAAAAAAAAAAAAAAAAAACTAACAAATACAATACTAAGGTAAATTATTTTACATAATCAAGATAAAGAAACTAGTTTCTGGCTAAGAATTCTACTCCTGATTTTATTAGCCACTATAAAAACATTTCATGCACTATTTTAAATATCTTTAATAAATAGTTGCTCATTCTATGCTTTAAATTTATATTAATAAATAAATTAATACTAATATAGGTAATTTTTATTCAAAATTAGTTTAACTTTATTTTCAAATATTGTCAGGTGTATTTTTTTTTCAGATTTGAATGAATCATATTGAAGAAACATTTACATAATCAATATTATTGATTTATACTCAAATAATAAAGATATAATATGACGAGAATTAAGCCAACCAGGAAAATTTCATAAATTTTTATCACAAATTCAAATTAGCGAATGCCCTCCCCCCTCAATAAATTTTTGTTAAAATTTAAAATTTGGTTAGTATTTTTTTACAGAAATGATTCAGACGATAACACGTCTAAAAAGATTGTAATTGAATGAAAGGTGAAAACCTTGATTAGCACATTGTGAAAAACCAAGCTTTAGGCGAAATTCTTGGCAACAATCTACCTTTCAAATAAAAAAAAATTCTTTTTTGAAAGGAGGGAAAAATCAGCAAACGCTCAATGAAAATTCTTACGAACCAATTCTTCTTCAATCTTATAAACACCTAATAAAAAAAGAGTCCTTAAAAGCTTTTAAAAAATCCAAAATAAGCACCTTTAAGCAATTTTTAAAAACTCTACGCACCCTGTAAGTTTCATCTTATTTGATCGTTGTTTAGCAACCCGTCTCTAAAGACATCTTGCTATTTTTGAAAAACCGTGTAATTCTAAAAATATATATTTAATGCTGAAGGAAGAAAAAAAAATACGGCTAAGATATATTTTCTTAAAATCAGTATGAGCAGTAGAAGAAATTTTTTTTTTTATTCTTTCGAAATGAATCATGTGAAAGTGAAGAAGTGAGCCAGAAAAGCAAGTTTCAGATACAGGAGGACTCTCCTGATCACATCTTTGAAAAGAAAAGTAGAAAAACAACAACACGTACAAGTTCCGTGCCATTTCCCTGAAAGATGTTCATGAAAGCTGGAGATAAAAAGCACAGAACAAGCCTCATTAACTGAATTGCGAAGATAATTTCGTCCAGACAAGGCCCTGTTCCTGCTACAGCAAGGAAACGCTGTTTCCGCAATGACGAAAGCAGGGAATGAAATTTATTTATTTTAACGTTAGTACTTAATGACAATTTCTTTTTTTCTTTTCTTTTCTTATTGTTCTCGAAATTCGACGAAATAGGATATCAGGGT
The DNA here is from genome assembly GCF_043381705.1 of Parasteatoda tepidariorum. NCBI lineage: Eukaryota > Metazoa > Arthropoda > Arachnida > Araneae > Theridiidae > Parasteatoda > Parasteatoda tepidariorum. The sequence continues at coordinate 52,332,685 of NC_092208.1, forward strand.
AACAAGGTAATTCCAAAGCGAATATCTTAGGTGCCAGGAGTATCTATGTTTTACTTCATCATATATATATTTTTTAAAGATTTTACTGTGTTATTTTATTTAAATGTGATTGGAATTTATAAAGAAAGGCTACATATCTTTGTTAAAATACAATAAGTTTAATTGCGATTAAAATAAATCACGGTTTATTGAGTTTTTATAAAGATTTAGCTATTTTAAGAATGCGAACTTGTACGAAGTTTTAGTGTAGTAACAAGTTTCCATAACCTATAAGCGAATGTAATTTTTTGAAGTATTTTTCGTAATAATAAGATGCAAATTTCACAAATAACGTTTTTTTGTCCAAATATACTTTATTACATTTAATTGTTTTAATATTAACCAACCATCACAGTTTATAAAAGTTTCAAAAAATTGTTTTGAGTAAATTGCGAAAATATATCTAAAATAAGGGTTCAATTAAAATTCTGAAGACATAAAAATTTACCTTAAAAAAAAGGTAATAAAAGAAATTGAGATTTTGCATTTTCACGCTTTTCCAACTGATGTAGTTTACATTTTAATGAATTGATTTAAAATTAAAAAAAACTATAGTAAACAAAAACTTTAATTAGCTAAGAAATTTAAATTTTCTAAAGACTTTCATAAAACGGTGTGAAAAAAGGGCATGTAATATTTGATTATGTACTACTTAAGAAAAGGTTGAATAGACTCATCATTGAGTTGAATATCAAAATTAAAACTAAAATATTACTTTATAATATAACTGATTATTTTGTTTTATTTTATCACAAACACATGCTTACATATGGCACTATCTTCGTGCATTTTCTGATAGCTTATAGTGTGTAAAGAAATGTGATAAAAACATTTACCAATATTTGAACTTATTAGGCAGGCACAGCAACTAATATTTTTTAAACAGAGTATGCAGCACAGAAAATTTTCAATTTCACTCACACATTCCAAAGAACCATAATTTTTAAAAATTCCATAGAGGCTTCAAAAACTACTTGCAAATTTCAGTAATTGATTTCCCATTTATAGACTATAGAATTCTTTATAATTTAAACCATATTTAGTTAGCTATGTTTTTCGAATTTCTAATTCTCTTTAGTCTCTTAAAGCTCATAAAAAATTCATAAATAGATTAATCAAAAATTTAAAAAGTTACAAACAAATATTGCTTTTTATTTTAGAAAAATCGAAAATCCATTTATTCATAATAACCAAAAAAAAATTTAAAAAAAGGATTATTAGTTTCTGATATATCAATGGAAAATGAAAAATGGGATTTTATGAAAAATGCAAACGAAGTTTAAAGATTCATTATGAGATGAATGTTAAACAACTCTTTTGTATTAGCCGCTTAATTGCTAAAAAAGGTAGATTGTTAAAATATCCTTTTAACACATTTTTTCAAGCACTACTGACTTTCAGAAAAATGAAAACAAAATTTTGATTTTTGAAATATTTAAGAGTTTTGTAGTTGTGAATCTATCTTGTGGCTTTTCTAATGACTTGTTAGCTTTTGAATTCTTATGGGGAAAAAAAAGAAATAACAAAACACTAAACTAGCGAAGAGATTCAGTAATCTTTTTTTTCCCTAACAAATATTAGCTAATAACTAAATAGCTATTCCATGTTTTGCAAAAATGAGTTTACTAGGAGCAATTTACCATCAGTAAATAATTATAAAATTTTCAGAAAAAAATAGCGTTTGATAACTTTTATTAAAAATAAAGGGCTTGCGGCAATATAGCAATAAATCATATTTCTTCCAATTGTTGCTTTTTATGACAAACTGTTTCATAATATTTATTCCAATTATAAATAAGTACTCAGCAATTCTCTGGAATTTTCGCTAGATAACACACTACACTCACGCATTTTATTGCCGTCATGGAAATCGCGTTGTTTATCTCCAAACAATACTTCCCCGAATAAATTAAATTTCTAAAATCCAAATTTCTTAAATTCAGAACTAAACTGCTTCGTTACTAGAGTCTTTATTACTGTGTATCAGAGACTTGGGCATTAATGCGAAGGATTTGGATAATTTTGAGAAAAAAATTCTGTGAAGTATACTTGGTGGTGTCCAGGTAAACGCTTTATGGAGAAGAAGAATTAGAAATTCAAAGAGATTTTTAAAGAACTTAGTACTGTAAAATTCCCCAGAATCCAACGAATTAAATGGTTCGGTCATCTTTCAAAAATCCATGAAGATTGATGCTGTAAAAAAATCTTTTTGGCAAAGCCGATGGAAAAAATATCCCGGGATAGATCCGCGCTAAAATGGATCGACTGTGTTGAGAATGAGCTAAACGAACAGGAGAGTAGTCGCCAAATGTAGAAACTTCAGGAGAAGGTTAGGACCCACCAAAGCCTGTCGAACCACTGAAAAAGAATTTAAAAACGTGATTTATTAACCCTCAAACCTTTTAAATTTAGTTCCTTATCTAAACAAAAGCTTATCATAGGAAAAAAATACCATATGTAATAATTTAAAAAAATTGGTAATTTTAAACAACGCACAAAAATCGATGGACAGTAACGAAAATTCGATTCCAATCGCATTTTCGTATTCCGGAGAAAAATCAAGAATTAAGAACAAAAAAATTAAGAAGTTTGCATAAATATACCTATTTTTCCAAAATATTTTTCAAAATTCTTCCTTTAAAAATTCCATAAAAATGGGGCTTATCATTAGATTGCTTCAAACTCTTCAAATTCAATTAATTCTTTATTCAAACAAAAGTGAAAACTTAGAATAGTAAAAATTATGCGAAACAATTAATAAAACTAGCATTTTTAACCATGGCGCGAACATTGGGATTCTCTAAGATCAATTCGAATCGTATAAGGTAAAAATAAAAAAATAAAACAAGAAAATTAACAGGAGACATGCATAGATTTGTATATATTTTTCCAAAAACGTATTTCTTAAACCTCTACCTTCATCCGAAAACATAAGAAAGCTGAATCCCGAAAAAAGGAGAAACTTATTGATTATGCAATCAAGCTCACTGTAGCTATGTATTTCCTGACCCTCTCTCGAAGTTGAGATGGCGCAACAAAATCAATGTCAAAACAGGGAGTGGAAAAAAAGTTTCATGAAACTTTTTCACGTTGAAATGGTACACAAAGGAGCGAGAAAAGCGATATTGGTCTCACTGTATCAGCATTATTTTTGTGGCTGAGTTTGGTCACCGATCTGTTTTTTTTCCCCACCAAAGTAAAAAAATGTTGACTTCTTCTTTACTGGAAGATCTTTTCAACTTAAATAAAGTTGAGTGATCGGTTCAGCAGAGGAGGAAAATAAACTTTACTCATTTAGAATTATTGAGAAATCTATATTATATAAAACGCTAATACGTACGTATGTATGTATGTATCAATAAAACCGATGATATTTCTTTTCTTGCGCTGGCAACAGTTTTCATTTTTAATTGATTGGATTCGGCGCGCAAGAGCACGTAGTGAGCAACCAGATAACAATAACCAGAGTGAGCATTATCAGGTTGTTCAATTCAGATTCATGCACTAAAAACATGACAATATTTAATTTAAACTCAATTAGGAATTAATTAATTAATTGAAGTGAGAATGCTTTAAAAGGCCGCTGTTGAATTGATATTTTTCTACTGGGAGCTACCTAAACGTCTAAAAAACGTTTAAGTGTTTGTATTGAATGCATTGAATTTTTTTATATTTCGCGTTTATTTATGCATTGAATTTTCACGCTTTAAAATGCAGAATATTAGTGAAGCAATATTTGATAATTTATTTTGCTAATATGTTTCTTATTTAGCTAATGTTTTGATTTTTTCACCATGTACAATCTAAATAGCTAATATACTTTTTTAAAAGCCAATAAGAACATTGGTAGAATTCTTCTACATAAGTACAATACTATGTCTTTGATGATAAAATACTATGTCTTTGATGATAATATATTATGTCTTTGTGCTAGAACATTGTGTTCATTGGCGAGCGAGCGCAGCGAGCCATGGTTCACGGCGTGAACCACATAGGATTGCGTAGCAATTCTCGGGGGTTGGCGAGCGTTAGCGAGCAGGGGGCGGAGCCTCCTAGTAAGTTATAATTAAATTAGTCACTTATCTTAGTTCCTGATATCTAACTTTTAGTTAGATTTCAGCGCATATATTAGTAACGAATTTAGATGTAGTAACTCTAGATGCTGCAGGCAAAAATTTCGGTTTCGGATAAAAACCAGATATAAAAAATAATTTAACTTTTCAACTTTAACCCTTTCGGGCTCACCGGGAAAAATTAAATTCCAGCCTCTAATTGCCCAAATAGTTAAATTTCTTAGATTTTATTTTGACAGAATATTGTTATTCTTACCTTATTTGATATATTTAAGTAGTAATTTGTCATTTTATTGAAAAAGAAAAACTGGTCCTGAAAGGGTTAAAACAGAAACATGTTCAAAATAAATAAATATTTTTCACACACAAGATACTGACTTTAATATTAATTTAATATAATAAAAGATTTAACCACCATTGTTAAATTATTAAGTTTGAAGCACGATGGTCACCGTATAGATTAGTGAAAAATGGTGGCACTTTCAGTTAGGGACCGTTAACAAATGATGTCACATTTTTTCCAATAACAAAATTTAGATAAAAAAAGTTTTCTTACATTTAGTTTTTTTTTCTTTTCTTTTTTAAAAAAATAAATAAAGTCAGCACAGTTGTTAATTTAAAAAAAGAAAAAAAAATTTAAGTCAACAAAGTTGTTAATTACTGATTAGATTCTTACAATTTATCATATCCTCAAAAAAGTCATCTGATAATGTATCATAAAATGTAAAACGATTTTAAAAGAAATATAGAGTTAAATATTTAAAGAATGCTGTTAATGTTAAATTTTTGCATAAAATATCGATCATTATGATAAACTAGTAAATCTTCTAAAATAGACTGAATTCGATCTTAATACGTTACAGAAAATAAATAATATATAACAATTACTTTCGAAATATTTGAAAAAGAAAAATCGATTTTAGATATTTCTAGTCAGGTTAGACCACTTTTGTCCAATACATTTGCTGGCAAAAGATTCCCATGTATATTACCGTGAATAATCGAAATCAAGAGAATGACGACTTTCACCGATGAATGTTAACAATCACATAGTCGCTTTGGTGAATGTCCAAAATATTTTGTTGATTTGATATTAATTTAATCGTTGTTATTATTATATTTATTCGATGTTTTAATATCTGCTGAGGACAGGTTAGGAGAAACATCAGTGTTCGGAGTAACAGTTAAATGCACACCAGGCAGTGGCACTTAATTAGACCTAGTATATACGTCGGACATTAGTCAACATTCACCGGTGGAATTAACATGACACTAATAACACAAATAAACAACCACTAATTTTGGTCATTCACAGTAACATATATACAGATCAACCAAACGTCGTTATAAACACGATTACAAAAGGCTAAAATTAACAAAATGCGTAGCTGTTTACGCAAGGAAAAAATAACGCTTAGATATTCCAAATTTTTTATACAAAATAAACCACTGAAGTTAGCAAGAAAAGAAAGTGTTTAATAAAGTGCTTATTAAGCGCTTTTTCTTTATGTTTCTCAAACTCAGCAAGCATAAATATGATAAGAAAACCACTTTCAAATCTCTTAAAATAAACCCAAAGAGATTAGAGCCACTTTGGAAACAATTAGTCTAAAATTTCATTTAGTTAGAGATTTTCTTTCGTTGTGAGGGAAAATAGCAGTAAAGAAAAGAATTTAAAAAAAATTGTGCCAGACGAAAAACCAAAACAAGGTCTACAATCGAAGACTTCTGGGGGAAAAAATATTACATTCAGAGCAAAAAAAGAAAAAAAAGAGAGACTATGTTTTAATGTATGAGGAGGAAACAAAGAAGGATTTCCATGTATCGAACGGACGGACCTAGTGTGAAAGAAGATCCCGCAAATCCATTTTGGTCATTTGAAAATATTTTTTTTATGCTTTTTCTAAGATGTCTGGATGGCGCTTAGCCAAATTATAATAAAAAGTCTTTAGCTTAGCACATTATATCACAGAAGCAATTCTTTAGTTTGTAAAGGAGTTAAATTCGATTCCTTATTTTTGCTTTTCACTACACTTATTAATTCTATTTCAGGAAGTATTCAAATTAATCGCTTTTTTATGATGATTAAGAGAGTTAAAATAAATAGCTCAGCTTATTAAAAAAAAATTTTTTTAAGAATTATTTTTTTTAATGGAAAATTAGATAAGTAACTACGAAATTTTTTATCGTTTAGGACTTAAGTTCGTTTCAGACCATCGTGAAAAACGGTTTAGGACTTAAGTTCGTTTCAGACCATCGATTAAATACTTTAGGACTTCATCGTTCGTTTCAGACCTCCGTGTAGTTTTATGCAACCACCGATTAATGACAATTTTCGTGGAGTACGCTATTATTGAGAAAATATTTGTTAGAAAAGTTGGTGAATTCATGAATTTCGGAAATCACAAAATAGAATAGCACTAATTACAGGAATTCTATAAGGAAGTGAGCAATTAAGAAAATTTAGAAGTATTTCTCGATAGCATACAATAAAAAATATTGTTTCAAATCTTCATAATTTTACACTTTTATTACTATATTTGTTTGTTTTTTTAGCATATATTTTTTACTTAATATGTTCTAATTTCGTTTAAATTTTTTGAGTGCTCCTCACACTATTGTATTGATATATTTTGCTTCGGCTATATTAATACTAGAAATATAACATAATATAAGAAAGCACTCCTTTTTGCTGATATAATCGTGTGAGCTGACGAAGAGATTTTATCTTTTCTTTGTTTTGGTTTCCGGATTTCTAAGTTTTTTTTTTTTTTTTTAATAATCAAAATTTATATTTTTTTTAATAATCAAAATTTATATTTTTTTTAAATACTTTTGAAATTTTTTTTATTAATTTTTTTCTCTTGTCATTATTTTTATTTTTTCCATATTTTCTCAGTTTTTTAGCTTATATATATATATANTATATATATATATATATATATATGTATTATGTTCCAGCTAATGATAAAAGTATAGGATACCTGTAAGAGAAATAGTGGTATCTCGATTCTGATTAGTTGTTGAAACGTGGCATTTGTTAACGTTAACATCTGTTCTTTCCATTCTATTTCGAGTAAGTATCAATTCCCTTAAATGACACATTCTATATTCTTTAACAAAGATTTCAATTCTTTCACTATATATTTCATACTATATATTAACACAAAGACAGGCACGACGCCACGTAGAACATAAACAGACTAATTATACATCAAAGTTGAAAGGTAAGCTAAACAAAAATATATCACGGTTACAATAAAATTTATAAACAAATAAAAAACTGAAGTTAACTAAAAAACGCAGACGAAAAAGAATTATATAATTCAGCTATCCTGAAGAGCGATAAGGCGCTGTATTTAATTAATGCTAATTAACATTCTAACTACAGTGGAGAAACTTAGCCCAACTTTAACACGCCATTTTGCTAACAAGCGATTAGCTGGTTCTGATGTCATATGTGTGGGTATCCAGGACCTTTTTCTTGAAGTGCAAGTACCCACCCATTTGACAATTAACATAAGTTTCAAAAAAGATGCTAAAATAACTAAATATAGACTATATTTTTGATTTTGCAGTAGAAAATGTTTTTACTTTTTGGTGTGCTTACTTGCGAAGTACTTCTTTGCTTACTCGTACAGTAGTAATTTGCTTACTTGAAACAGCTTTTGATAAACCAATCACAACCATTTATGAAAGAAAATTCCCATAAGTTATTAAAGAGCCGAATAGAGCTCTCGCCTTCCTAAAAAGTGAACCGGGTTTGAATCCTAGCAATGGCTGAACGATTCGAATACTGAATCCGGCTTGCACCGACCACAGAGCTCACGTAAAATATTCTCAGCGATCGATAGATCATGAGTTAGAATCCCCTTGCGTACCGTGGAGGGTTTTCCTCTCTACGTAACGCAAATGCGGGTTTGTTCCATCAAAAAATCCACCACGAGGGCAATTTCTCCTAATACTTGATCCAGGAGTCTTGTCTTCCAGGAGTCTATCCCAATCCTTGTCTTTTGGATTGGGTTCAAAATTACAAGGTTAAGGAGTTGAACATTAGTAGCGGTAAACCCAAAATTGGATCTGCTGTTCAAGTTTTTAAAAATTCTGTTCTGTAAATTTTCGTTCCTTCATGACTTAATATTTTTATTCCAATTTATATATTTAAATTTGATAAAAAAATTTAATGGTGTGGGGCAATTTTGAGGCACAAGAAGAAAAAAAAATGCTTCCGATAATATTTTAAATCAGAATTTATTTAATGATTACTCGGAAGTTACAACTAGCAATAAAAATAAAAAAATTAACAAAAATTTATTAAGTTCAATATTTTAAAATTATTATGTCACTTTAAATAGATCATTTAAAGTAATCAAAACTTTGCGTGTCATTTAAAGTAATCAAAACAAGCAATAAAATAGTTTTTAAATACCGATTTTTCAAAAAATAAATAAATAATATTTTTTTAACAAATGAGGCAGAAAACAGGGTTATTATATTACCCGACCCGGAAAAACCCGGGATGTTTTCATAAACGCTTTTTATTATAACCAATCAAGTTTAAAAAGAGAACAAAATAACAAATGCATACATGGAAATATTTATATTTCCATTATTTCCGTATTCTGAGCTTTAAAACTTTCAATTAGCCTATTTAAAAACATATATTATTAGAAATTGGGTAGAATGTATCAAGGTATTCTCACAAAAATTTGAAAAACTCAATCACAATACAATTGAAACTATAGTTATAGTTTCAGTACTATTTTCCCGACCTTATTACATATGATACTTTTAAAATATAGCACCTTTCACACTTTAACTGGTGAAATACTTGTTCTAGAATTCTTGCCGATGTATTTATTGTTGCTGAAATACTAGAGCTTATTCTAGAACCTCTCTTTCACTGTATATAACATAGAACAGAATAACACAGTTGGATAAGTAATGCTATGCACCATTGCACAAATCCATTTTTCAAGTTAAAAATTTATTTTGAAAATTTCATTTGAAGTTACATCAATAATTTATTTCTTCACTTAAACATTTGGTAGTTTTTCATGTTTCTAAAACAGAATAGGTTAATTCTACAAAGAAATCGGATTCTATTACAATAAGTCAAAATGGAAAAGCGGTAAAAGCAACATAAAACCAAAATTGTCTTTATTATTACACAATTTAGATTAATATGAGAGAACTTAAATAAGAACTAGAGCACACACGGCTTCGGAGCACAGTCAGTTTTTGGTTGAATCAGTGACTACAGAATGGCTCCAGCATGTTAGCAGGGCAGTGTGCCCCATTGAAGAAGTACTGTTTTTGCTGACCATGCTCATTTATGAAATTTAGTTAGGTTTTTTTTCTAGGTTAAGTTCTTCCATATTAATTTAAATTAATAAAATGTATTAATAATTATGGTTATTAAAGACTTAGCTATTAATTAAACTAATGATATTTATTAATGCAGCACGATAAAGAACAGCACGATGAAGAAGAGGGGAAAAAAAAAACGATGAAGAACTCAATTAACTTTAAAAAAAGAAAAATAAATAAATCCCGAAAAAAACCCCGTTTTTTTTTACAACAATGCCAGAAACCAGTAATAAAAAAGGAAGCTAAATGAAAAGTAGTGCTGCAATCTGCTATGCTTGTTAAAAACAACCTACAGCTCAAACCAAAACGGAAATTAAGGAGGATTCAGCAAAGATTTGCTATTTATAAACAACATTAACCCTTTCGCACCGACTGTCACAAATACGTGCCAGCATAAAACCGTATCAATCAGGGTAAAAAGATAAAACTGGTAACCAAAGTAGTTCTTTAGCAGTTTATTGGGCGGGGTTATAATTGTTTGATTTATTTAATTCACCATTACTTTAGTTCAAAATAAAATTATTTAGTTATACTTTGAACTAACATTGATTATATACACTGAGTGGCCAAATTATTATGACCACCCCTTCAGTACGCTGTTGGGCCACCTTTTGCGCGTATTACTGCCTTAATTCGTCTGGACATGGATTCTATGAGATGTTGGTAGGTGGTAGAAGGTATGCCAGACCATGCTCGCTGAACTGCACTTGCCAATTCCTGCAAATTTGATGGTACTGGATCCATCTGTCTGAGCGCCCGTTCAATTTCCTCCACAAATTCTCAATTGGATTGAGATCTGGGGATTGTGCGGGCCAACGAAACAAGCTAAATTCTCCGTCATGCTTTTCAAACCATCTGAGGACAATGCCAGCTTTATGACAAGGAGCGTTGTCCTGCTGGAAGTATCCATCCCCGCCAGAGTACACCATTGACATAAACGGATGTACTTGATCTGCGATGATACTTAAATACTCTTGGGCATTAAGGCGTTGTGGTACAGGAATTAAAGGAACCATACAATACCAAGAGAACATTCCCCATACCATAACGTTGCCACCACTAGTTTGAAGTGTCGTGGCAATGCAGTTGGGGTCCATGCTTTCGCGCTGTTTTCTCCATATTCTCATCCTGCCATCTGCGCGATGCATTTGAAATCGTGATTCATCGGACCACATGAGACCCTTTTCCAGTCATCTACTGTCTAATGTTTGTGCTCCTTTGCAAATTGGAGACGTCTGCGCTTCTTTAAAGCAGACAGTAGAGGCTTAGGAACAGGTCGTCTGCTTCCATACCCTATACGACGTAATGTGCGTCGAACAGTCCGTTCAGAGACGTTCACAGTTGCGCCTTGATTAAGATCGCTTGCAATTTGTTGCACTGTTGCTCTCCTGTTACGCTGCACAACCCTGGCCAGCCTTCTCTCTGATCGAGCATTCAGTACCCTGTGACGACCACAAGTCTGACGTTGAGACCCGGATTTTTGCTTGATTGTCCATCCGTTGTACACATTAACAACTGCTGCTCTAGAACACTTCACAAGTGCAGCCGTTTTGCTGATACTCGTTCCGACACATCTCGCACCCACAATTATTCTACGTTGAAATTCAGTTAAATCACTTTTCTTTCCCATATCTGAGCAAGCAACACAGCATAACTGATGACTTACTTGTCCAGCATTCCCGTGTTATAGTTATCTTGCCATCTAGCGGCAGCGCTGTGACGCAATAACTCATTTGCATAAAACTCTGAGGTGGTCATAATAATTTGGCCACTCACTGTATATGATTAAACTAACAATAATTAAAGTAAAAGCAAAGTAAATCTGTCAAATTAGCAACTCCTACATTTAAGCTACCATTTTTTATTTATTTACATCCTGATTCTGATTTTGTACCAATGCTTTTATGAATCACCCGTACCCAAGGGGTTCAAAGAACGGATTAAAAATTAGTTACGTATAAAGATTAAACTAAAACTAATGGAATAAAAAATTGCATTCGAATAAAACAGTTCAATACGTAGAAAAAACTTCATACTAATTTAAAATTAGTTATTTCGAATTACTAATGGATAATCGAAAACATTTACTTTTCAGTTATTTATCACTTAAAATCAGATGGCAAAAAAGACTGAAGAGTTCGTTACATGTAGTTGATATCAAAATAGTTCTTTTGATTAACTTTCTTGAATCCCCGACCAAAATGCACTCGTTAATGCATTTATTTTTAATGCGTGGTTCTTAAAAAAGGACTCAAAACCAATTCCTAATTTTTTAAAAAAAAAAACAACTTTAATAGATTAAAGCCAACAATGAAAAAGTTATACGATATACATTAAAGAAGCTACGCTTTTTCTGCGTGTACCTTAAAATTCCATTATTTTAAGTTTTTTTTTTAAATAAAAAATTTAACGAAACTATAGCACTTAATATCTTTCAGGAGAAAGATTCTGATTTAGGCGAGAGCAATGTTTTGGGCTAAAAATATCACAGAATTTTACAAATAACCCATAGCCATAGGAGCAATGAAAGAAAAAGCACGTTTTAACCTGGCATTCAGCCAGGGATGTTGAAATAACACTAGCAGCAGGAAAGGACTATTCCTTTTCTTCTATTTAAAAGGATCAGTTAAATGAAATTCGAACTATAAAATTTCTTTTTTTCTGGAAAGAAATTATTAAAGAGGAGAGAAACGGTTCTCTTTAGAATTCTCATATCATTCCAGCGAGGGAAATAGTTTTTCAGCTTATTATTTTCTTCACGTTGAAGAAGATGATTAAAATTTCAATGTCGAACAAATAGTGTCTATTTTAAGAAACCACCCAAAATTTTTCTTCAAAAACATAATGAATTAAATAAAAAGTATTGTAAAATATTTAAGGGCATTTGCACGTTTGTTTTTTAATTGCCTGAAAGATCATTTTCAGACAAGAATAACTATGGAAAGAGTTTATCAAAATTCAAAAGAATTTACCATAGCTATATAAAAAACGAAAATATCGACACAAAAAGGAATTTTACATCAATTATAAATTTTTACCCCAAAGAAATTAATCAACAGCCACGATATTATAATCAACAATTATCCATATAAAATCGCGTGGTATAATGAAATTCAATAATCATAAGAGATTGTATTCACGATATATCGTGAATATCCTTTTTTAATATATTGTAATTATTGAAATAAATTATTATTTCATGGTGTATTGCATTGTTCCACAGTTATTGACATTAAAATAAATAATTCTTTTTTGAAAAAGTTCCACGGTGAACTGATCGTACAGAGACGTTTCCCAGTAGAACACCGAAGTCAAGCATCATTGGTAGCGGTCGGTGGGATGACCATTAATTAATTGATCAGCCGGCGAAGGGGCCGAGGCTGCGCGGTATCAGTTCTCTTTAAACTGGTCTACCGTAAACTGCTCAACTTCGCGTGCAGGTCGTAAGACTATCAAAGCTCGGGCGCCATCCCCCTGCAGAGGGATTGGTTTTTTTTGGCAAGGAAGCACTTTGTGACTCCTGCAATACTTTTGAAAATCGGGAACATATTTTCATAAATAGCAGCGAATTTCAAGACCTTCGACAAATTTTTTTTCCCTGAATATTTAAATTACAACCGACTTAGATTATTTTGGAAGCAGAAGAAAGTCTAACAAGGAATCATTAAAATAATGAAGCACCTTTTCCTTACAAGGGAATAAATGAATATACTAATTATTTATTATTTTATAATAAGTAAAAAAAAAAAATTTTTTTTTTTGGTAAAATATGGAACATACAAATATTTGCATACGTAGTAGAAACAAACGTACAAATCGAATGGACTAACAATGATTGTTAAAAGTAAAATTTAATGTTTGAAACCAGTATTTATTATTATGTAAAAAGAAAATTTTATACCTTGTAAAATAAACAAACAAATAAATGCAATTTTTTTTAATAAAGCTCATAAGAAAAAGCAAACCAAGCAAGGTTATTAATCAAAAAGTAAACAAAAAGAAATTAATAAGAATACTCCTTATATTAACGAATTCAATGCTTAGTAAAAAAGATGGTATTAACGGTATATCATAAAAATACTTAAAATATCGGTAACCATTATTGCGATTTTTAAAAAAATCGATATTTAACGATGTATCTCTCTAACGTTTTCTTATTTATATGAAGACAGTAAATTGCATATAGAAAAGCAGAATTTTTTTTTTCATAATGAATACCTGACAAATTTTCACCATGCATAAAGAAGTGTTAGTTACATTTAAATATTATTTTATATATATTTTATTTAATTCTTTTAAGTCACTAATGAATAAATTATCAGCAAGTTTCAAAAGTGAATGTAAATTGAATTTTTAAACATAAAACACACATGCAACATAAAGTAAACCATTGTAAAAACGTCGCAACAAATTTCAAAAACAACTACGGAGAGATCAAAACCGTAAGATATATTTTAAAGCTCCACAGAGCAATTATACAAATGCATATAAACTGCATAAATGATATGCAATTTAAAATTGATGCAACGAATGATTTGAAAATTATAAATGCTTCTCCCAATCAGTCGAAACTAGCACAAGAAGATATTTTTAAAATAACTTAGGCTCTTTTGTCAAACTAAACGAATTTGATCTGGCATCTCGCCATTTTCCAAAGAAGTTAGGAGAAGAAATTCCAATAGTCTGTTTCCGTCTCAAAAGTTTGAAATAAATTATCTACACACAAAATGAATTTCTCGATGTCTTTAGATCACTGGCCTGAAAAAGTAAATGATGGACGACTGATCGAAGATACCATTAATTTATACAAGGGGCATTTAGTGATATTAGGCTTTAAGAAAATTTTAAGCAGTCTATATCGTATAGAAAAGTATTCATTAAATTGCGTAGTTCGCTCGGAAAACATTTTTATCGATATCACCGTTTTCTCGTTATATATCTATTCAATGCCAGTGAATAGATTAACCGAACTAAATTTATTTGGCTATTCAATAATAAATACTTATCAATGAACTAAACGACTGATTAAAGAAGTGACAATGCTTTTCGATACATGCCATTAAATATGAGTGAATTGAAAATTGGCCTGTGTTTTTAAATGAGAAAGCGGTACAACAATAATAGAAGTTATTTGGCACTTTAAAGGAAAAAGATGACAATTTTGGCATCGTAAAGAAAAAAAAGAACAAAGAAAGAAAAAGACGCAATTTTTTGTATAACTGGGGTTGAATGGCCTGCCCAATTCTGAGTTTATGATTACAAATGTTCAACTTCGTAGCCTTGTAATTTTGAACCCAACCCAGAAAAAAAGGGAACTTCTAGATCAGGCTTTGGGAGAAATAAGTCTTGGTGGAGGAATTTTTGATGGAACTAACTCGCATTTGAATTACAGTACCGCTCAAAAGTATCAGTACACCTAGAAACTTATAAAAAAATGGCAAAATTCAAAGTGTCATAACTTCTTTAAAAATGATCAAAAATGCTTCTGCTTTAGCTCATTTTGAAGCTTAAAATCTCTACTTTTATGTACTCTAATTGTTTTTAATTAATATATTTTGCAACTATGTACAATTACACTCTAAACAATCATAGAAAATTGTATTAATTTTTTGTGAAGTTTGACGCGATGTACGGGCACAAAGGGGTTAGATATTGTTAATTTTTATTATACCATTGAAAAATTTGGACTTTTAGCTTTCATTTAAAAAAAAAATTCCAAAAAAACATGTTTTTTGACGAAGTTATTGTCAAATAAAAAAAAAGTTTTTTTTTCAGAATTTAATGATTTTTCAGCAATTATAATGAATTTTAGTGTAATTATAATATGATATGAAAATTTTTTAATTAAAATAAATTAAAATGTAATATTTCTCGATAATATTATTTCATAATTTATTATAACAATTTTAACTTTTTTTTTTGGAAAATATAATAATGAAATAAGAATCAACGTTTACAATTTAATATTTTGAAATTTATTTTTTCTGAGAAAAATACGAAATATAATAAGAAATATGAAATAATAAGAAAGTATGATTTAATAATTTAAAGGCATAGTAATTTATGTATTTTTTTCCTTATATGACTTTTTCATTAGTTTCTTACGAATTTAAAAGCGCTAAATAAAATTAAAAAAAAAAAAACTAGATTTGAGTTAGATATATATTTACAGAGAAAACGGATCTACAAAGGGTATAGGGTATATTAAAAGAATTAACATTTCGAATAAGAAAATAATTTATAGATGAATTGAAAAAAAGCTATAGTAATTAATGTCTTTTCTCAGCTGAAAATGATTTGTTTTTCCAGATTCAAAAGATTTAAATTTAATTCTAAAGAGAGAAATCCATTAAAGCAGAAATAAACGACAATCAAGAAGTTGATTTTCCTGCGTTAGATATTCACTTGCCGTGAAAACACATCTACATGGGCTTTTGTTTGAATAGAACAGATGAATTAACGTAAGAAAGATCCATTAGAACAGAAATAAACGACAATGAAGAAGTTGATTTTCCTGCATTATATATTCACTTGCGGAGAAAACACATCTACATGGGTTTTTGCTTGAATAGAATAGATGAATTAACGTAAGAAAGATCCATTAGAGTAGAAATAAACGACAATCAAGAAGTTGATTTTCCTGCATTAAATATTCACTTGCGGTGAAAACGCATCTGTATGGGTTATTGTTTGAATAGAATAGATCCATTGGAGCAGAAATAAAGTAAAGACACTTTCAATAAGTTAATGATAAATAAAATCTTGATCTATAAGAGTAGAGCTAACCAAATACCAAGAACTTGATTTTCCCACAATAAATATTCACTTGCAAAGAAGACACATCCACAAGGTTTTCTCGATTGAACATTTAGAAAAAAATTTAAATAAGGTGTAAAAAGCTTTAAATTATCTGAACAAAACATCGCTTCTATAATTGAGTTCAAGATTTACAAGTTTAAAATAAAATAGAATAAAACAAAGGAGATTTGATCAATAAGGGAAAAAATGGCGAAAATCACAAATTTTTTTTTTTTAACATAACGGATTTTCACTTGTAGAGAAGATACATTTAGAAAGGATACTAGATTGAAAAGAAATACTAAGATTGAAATAGTTCTGGATCTAATTGCACTTCTGTAGAAAGGCGTGAGTGTAAAGATTTTTTTTTTCAGAAATGCTTAACAAGTGTATTAGAAAGTATTTTAGACTTGGGTAGAATCTCCCACCTGGTACATTTTTCAAATCAAACTTCCATACTGATCAAATCAACATCGTTATCACCAAAGTTCCAGCTACGACGTCATTAAAGCTGGTGGCCACTCGATCACAGAACTATAAATATTTATATTTATACTCGATTCATTTTATAAAAATTAAGTTAACATGCTTTAATAATTTTTAATATCAATAAAAGTCTAAAAGTGAGCAGGTGTAAAAAAAATCCCGAGATTCTGGTCACCATAGCGCCTAAAGAGTCTCAACTGGTGCACAAGATTTCAATTTTGAAAGCTGTTTTTAGACTTAAAGCTTGTAATAATTATGTTTCAAATAAATAAACAAAAAAAAAATTTTTTTTTTTCTTAACAATATATCCAACTAGAACATGCTTAAACTACTACAATTTGTAAGGAGAAAGCAATGTGTGAAATATAAGTTAACACCACTCTTAAACATATTGAATATCTTTATCTCTGTACCTTGGAAGTCATTTATTTTACCACCAAAATATATAAAGAGTTGAGAAATACATAAAAAGGGTATTTATTTGCAAAATTTATTTGAATATCATGGTCATTTTCGAATCGAAGATTTAAGTTTTCTCAAGGCTGGGATAGAATGGTTGGAAGGGAAGCTGCACTCTTGTTCGCGAAAACGGGAATTCGAATACAGCCGACCGAAGAATCCCCGTGTATGAAATGGTGACAGGTGCACGTTAGATAAGTCGGGGTCACAAAATTCTTCAAGTTCCCATAACACATCTTTACCTCTGGGGGTGCTGAATTGGAGATTTATCGTTCTCTGGTTCAGGTCAATATCACGATCTGGGGCTGGATGAAAGGTGAGTGAAGGAGTAATCCCAGTGAAATGGGTTGTAACGTATGTGTGAGGCAATTTCACATTCTTGGCCATAGATGACGCTACTGAAAAACACGAAGCGCACCCATTGCCTTAAATACTCGCTTGATTTCAAGCATGTTTGCTGACATTGGCAAGTGGCATTATTAACAACAACAATAAGTTTTCTTACAAACTCGAGAGTAATGTTCAAAATTTCAATAAATCAATGAAGTCTGCAATTACTCCAAGCAGATTTGATAACATCGGACACTTATTATGTGCTTACTTCCAATCTCTTGCATATTGTTTTTCTACCATACCAGATTAGTTTGGTTCAATAATTCAGTTACTTATTAATTGCTCTGGACAGCTGTAAAAATTATGACTGTACGAATTTATAACTTGTTTCCCTTTCATGGACACTTTTCTACTTCTGGTGCTGCTTTGAGTTGTAATGAGTCTTTCTTCCAGAAAAAATAATTGCTAATGGTTGATTCAATCAGACATAATTAATATAAACTGAAGTTCTAGTTACTTATCCAAGATGCGATTTGGATAAAACTGCTCTATCAAAACGTAAAATTGTAAGGAATTTGGAGCAATTTCAAAAAATTGTCCAAGCCCGAAAATTGATCCGCTGTTACAAGTTTCTCAAACTCTCTAAAGATAATCTATTTTGGCAGCTGCATTTATATAATCCGCTTTTTTTACGCTAGAGAAATATTTTGCTGAATGTGAAATAATTTTTTAAAATGTGATGCATAGTACTCAATGGAATATTCTTCAAAGAAAGAATTTTCCTTTTGGTATCTACTTTATATAATCTGCATTTTTTTATACTAAAGAAATATTTTGTTTGTTTGCCTTACCTAGTTGTCTGTTTTGAATAAGTACACAGATAATGTAGATTCCTCGTCATACCAGATAAGGTAAATTCCTCGTTATCAAAGGCACGCCAATCATGTATGAAAAAGTCTTAAAATGACAATAAAACAGCATTTTAATTGAAACAATGTTTAGAGGCAGAGTATGAAATATTATTAAGGAGACGATTCACATCATTGTGGCTCACACATAGATGATTTAGAGATCTATAGTGTTGATATTTGTTATCAATATTATGACAGCTATCTTTGATGACGTCATAACTGGAAAATGTATAAGATGGCTAATGTCCACCCAAGTACAAAATAATTTTCAATACATCAACTAAACATTTCTGAAAAAAAAATTAATTCTTCATACACAAACTTTCCTACAGAAGTGCACTCAGGTCCTGGACAAAAATAAAAACGTAGTAATTTATAAATTTTTCACATTTTAGCTAATATTAGCAGGATTCAAAAATTTTAAACAAAATGGAATAAAATTAAAAGGTTTGATCAGTAAGTGTAGAAATAAACGAAAATCAAGAAGTTGTTTCTTTCAGGATGGATATTCACTTGCTGAGAAAACATATCAACAGTTTCTAGATAGAATGTTTAGAATTTTTAATTCAACTAAACATTTCTGGAAAAAAAATAATTCTTCATACACAAACTTTCCTACAGAAGTGCACTCAGGTCCCGGACAAAAATAAAAACGTAGTAATTTATAAATTTTCCACATTTTTGCTAATATTAGCAGGATTCAAAAATTTTAAACAAAATGGAATAAAATTAAAAGGTTTGATCAGTAAGTGTAGAAATAAACGAAAATCAAGAAGTTGTTTCTTTCAGGATGGATATTCACTTGCTGAGAAAACATATCAACAGTTTCTGGATAGAATGTTTAGAAATTAAAACATAAAAAATGAAATATGTAGTAATTTATAAACTCACTAATCACAACACCATTTCTGTAATTTTTGAATAATTAAAAAGTTTTAAGCAAAATGAAATAAAATAAAAAGTTTTTGATAAGTAAGTGTAGAAATATCTGAAAATTGAGAAGTTGTTTTTCCCACGATGGATATTCTCTTGCAGAGAATACATGTCTACAAGGATTTTTTCAATGAGATATTTATTGTTGTTGTTGCTTATCCTCTCTGTCTGACGGAGTCAAACAAGATCCACGAGTTCGTTGACTGAAAGAGAGTCGAAGACTAGGAGAGGATTGCTAAAGAGATCCTCCTTAGAGAGTCTCATGCAATCCAAGAGGTAATGAGATATTTAGTTTGCAATAATAAATTAAAAATGAATAAATCCATGACGTTGGAATGTACAATTATCATCAACTAAAAAACTTTTTGACGGCTAAAACTAATCAGCTTTAAGAAGAATAAAAATAGGTTCCCCAAAATTGGTTCATTGGGGTATTCATCCACTTTTCCTTCGAGGTTAATATCTTCCTTACCTGTACTATGCAATGATTCGCTGTAGCTTTTGCTGTAGCTTAAATATTTTAAAAAAAATTAAACAAAGCGTTTGAATCAATTTTAAACTGATAACGAAATTATTGCTTCGAAATTAAAAAAAAAAAAATAAAAACTGCGCCAGATAAAAGTAATTGAAGTAGTTGCTTTATACATTGCATGTGAGGAAAAATATTTAAAAAAAAATTATCCACGTGCATCTAAAAGTAGATGAATATCCCAAGACATCACCAAAATTAGGTATAGAGAGCCTATCAACAATTTTTGCAGTTGAAGGAAATATTTAGTTTCCAAAAATAAAATTTAAAGAGAGTTGTAATTAATAAAGTTTTATGTCTACTTTCTTTCTATACTTGTGGGGGAAAATGCAAGACATAAAAGTAAAAAAAAAAATTTAATCATTAAAAAATATATACTTTTTTCTTAAATTGAAAACTGCAAACACATTTAATTTATAAATAGATTTAAAGCAAACAACAAATACTCTTTTTCGCATATCCGGAAGAAAAAGTCAATGCACAGTAACAGTTGGTGACAGTAGGGGGCGTAACTAGTAAAAAAGAACATGGTCGAGATCAGTACCATCTATGGAGGATGAGTTGAACTTAACATGAATGGTGGTGAGTTAGTGAAATCGAAGGGGACAGAGCGACTATTTGTGGTGTTCTAATGATCGAAATGTAATACTCCTCTACACAATCTCTCCATTCTTACGAATGCCAGACTGAAATGAAATAAAGGCGAGGAAGCGAAATCAATATTTTCGGAGACACACGCTCCAACGAAGGCAATTGTGATATAATAAAACAACGATTCAACACAGGAGCTCGTAAAATAAAACTATTTTTTTCTATAAATGGGCGTTCATTTCGTAAATTGCTCTTAAAAGCTAGTTTGTCGAAAAGTGAGTTTACACTACTTGCGAAATTGACAGTAAACTAATTCGTTGATAAATGTATGGAATTCATAACTCTCCTTTTACATTGACAACACAGATTTGTATTGCATGATCAATTTAAGTCACTCACATTTTTTGAATGACAGCTTAAAACTTTAAAAAAAATTATTTTTTTCAATAGTTTTTATTTGTATTCTATCACACATCAAAAGGGATTTTTAAAACGACGAAGCTAAAATAAAAGGGCAAAGCAGACATACAAAAAGAATTAAAAATCGAATAGAAAGATGAGCTCATAAACACTTTTCGGAGCCAATAGGGCTTGCAAATTAAACGTAAGATACAAGGACAATCCACCAAAATTCCATTTACGCAATATATCGACGCTGCATAAAATGGAGCACAATATTTATCTTTTTTTTTTACATTGATAACTAATACAATAGGAAAAGTTTGAAATTTTTGTCAGATGCTTTAAGACACGTATTACATATGTGCTGCATGGAATGTTGCACCATATGCACAACATTTTTCACAACATAAAAACGACCAATACAGCTGGATTCGCTTAAAGTTTTTGCCAGATGCGTGGAGACCGGCATTATATCGATACAGCATGGAATGCTACATAACTATATCTTTTTTCCCACAATACAACAGGAGAAGCTACATTTTGCCAGGAGACACGCATTAGATCAATACTGCATGCAGTGGTGCTACAGAACTATATCATTTTTCATAACATAATGACGACCAATACAACAAGATATGCCTAAAACTTTTGCCAGATGCTTTGGAGACACGCATTAGATCGATGCCGCATGCAATGGTGCTACAGAACTATATCATTTTTTTACAACATAATGACGACCGACACAGCAGATGCTTAAAATTTTTGCTCCAGATGCTAGGAGACATGCATTACATCAATATTGCATGGAATGACACTACATAACTGTATCATTTTTCACAACATAATGACTAATACACAGGAGGTGCTTGAAATGTTTTGCCAGATGCCTGGAGACACGTATTAGATCGATGCCGCATGCAATGGTGCTACATTACTAAAGCATTTTTTACAACATAATGACGACCGACACAGCAGATGCTTAAAATTTTTGCCCCAGATGCTAGGAGACATGCATTACATCTATATTGCATGGAATGGCACTACATAACTGTATCCTTTTTCACAACATAATGACTAATACACAGGAGGTGCTTGAAATGTTTTGCCAGATGCCTGGAGACACGTATTAGATCGATTCATCACGGAATGGTGCTACATTACTACATCATTTTTTACAACGTAATGACGACCGACACAGCAGATGCTTAAATTTTTGCCCCAGATGCTTGAAGACATGCATTAGATCGATTCATCATGGAATGGAAAGATAACTATATCATTTTCACAACATAATGACTAATACACAGCAGATGCTTAAAATGTTTTGCCCGATGCCTGGAGACACGTATTAGATCGATTCTGATTGGAATGGCGCTACATTTTTAATCATTTTTCAAAACATAATCACGACCAATACAACAGGAGATGCTTAAAATGTTTCTCAAGTGATTGGAGACAAGCATTACATCAATGTCACATAGAAGGGCACGTCTCCTCAAGGACAAGCAGCCTAGCAGATGCAACTCTCACACAATTTGCTGCCACAACAGTCTGAAAATGACTTCGACTCCTGTAGTATTATTGTATTAAATAAGTAACATGCGCAGAAATACGGAGTAAATAAAATGCTGTACAATGACTTTAGTTAATTGCCTTTGTATAATTAATTTGCAGCCCCCTCTAGCAATTCAGGGTGCGATTTGCGACCCTATGCGTTTGTGTGATTTTTTATTATTTTTGTTGCCTGCGTTGCCTTTCACCATTTCGGTCACGTTAAATTGAAACACCCTGCAATATGAGTCAACTTTTCAAAAAAGTTAAAATGAGTTTAAAATTAAAATTTGAATTCAAAGCATAAATCAAAACGTCACATTGGTATAATAACAATGATATCTCAAACCAATAAAGAAAAGAATAATTATTAATTTTTCGGGTGAGCATTTTTCTTTTCAATTTAAGAGTGGATTTTATACCCATTATTTTCGTATATTTGATTTTAATATACAGATTTTAAAAATTAACAAAAAGATAGAGAGAAATTAAGATAGGATGATCATTTCAAACTCATAACTTGATGCAAGTGTAATAAAAAATAAAGTATCATGTTTAAATGTCTTGTTAAATATTAATTCTTTTTTCAAGTTAAATGTTAAAACATCCAGTGAGAATGGAAAAGATTTCAACTTTTATCAGTAAAATCCGTTTGAAACAAAGAAGGGATAATTAGAAGATCACTCTGCCATGGGATGAATATCGTATTCTAAACATAATATTAATTTTCTATTGTTAATTTCTTGTTTAATGTTCTTTTTCAGGTTTAATGTAAAAAATCTAGCATGAATGAAAAATATTCCAACTTTTATCAACAAAATCAATTTTAAATTATGAAGGGAAAGATAGAAGATCACTCTCGTCGAATGAATATTGTATTCTAAATACACAAGTATATCGCACAACAATATTCTTTTTAATAAAAAATATTGTATTTTTTATTAAAAAAAATATTGTTGGGGAATACTTATTGGAACTGTAGGAAGTTCCAATAAGTTTTAAAAATCGAATTAATAAAAATACGCATAGTTATAAACTAATAATGAATGCTCAGGTTAAATTATGCTATAAAAGTATTTAAAAATAAACTAAGTTTATTGTTAAAAGTATTTAACAATAAACCAAGTTTCTATATTATAATGGCAGTTGTTTGTCAGTAAAATTACACCATATGTTGTTTTTTCCCTAATTTCATTTTTTTAAATTATAATGACATTTTCTAGTTTTTAATTTATGTTCAAAACGTATTCAGAAGTATTATATATTTGTTAGTTTTTACACTATTACAAAAGTTAAAAATTTCCATTTACTTTTCCAAGAAAATGTTATTGTATACCACCACGTTTCGGCAACGAGAATCAAGCAAAGTTTAGATTTTGACTCCTTATATATAACAATGAATCAAAGTAATAAAACTTTTTTTTATCATTCTTATAATTACATAATTTTGTTACAAAGATTGCACTATTGTATGCTTCTCGTAATGCAGGCTTTGTAGTGGGCCGAAGAAAAAATAAAGACTACATTTTAAAAAAAAATCAAGATTATTTTGGAACACTATACATACAACAGACTATCGTTAAAAAGGCCGGCCAACCAAATATTAAATAACCAAATATATTATAGCCAAATATTAAAGCAAAAATGGATAATATATTCAATACAATAAAAGCAAATTTTATCTCAAAAGAATAATAAAACAAGTAATTTATAATTTGAGAGTTACTTTTTTCTTGAACAAAACTTTTTAACATTTTCCAATACAATTTTATTAACAACTCATAACAATTTAAGATTAATTTATAAAAAAAAGTTTATAGCACTATTGCATAAAAAAAACAACCAACAATTAGTAAATATTACCTCTCAATACAACTTTAATTGAAATTCGTGATAAAATTCAATATTTTTTTAATCAAATAATTTTAAAGTAAGGCATCAATAATCTCGAAACAAAAACTCAGTGAAGATATCGCTTAACATTTTTGTATAAAAGCAATTTAGTGGATCAAACCATATATGATTCACTTAAAAATTCTTTGATATAATTATCGTATTGTTGATTGAAATAGATCTTTTTTCAAATCAGATAAAAGCCTAAAAGACTAATCGAAAAGATTAATCGATGATTTTGAAACTACAAAACTTCACCCTGCAAGAAATATTACTGCTTCAGATTAAAATGAAAAATAAGCAAATGACCCTTGAATCCGTCAACATAAAATTTTGATAAAGTAAAATTGATTGAAGTAAAAGTTAATTAAGCCTCTTTTTCATAAAATGGTTGAATTTACAAAAAGTTTGATAGAATGAATTTTGCGCTTAAGCTTATATGCCTGAACCATGCACATAATTTGTGAACGGTTCCTAAATGTAAGATTTCGCAATTTTTGCTAGAATTATTAATTAAAATAAAAAGATAATAGCTTAAAAATATAAATCTTTTTTTTTTAAAAATTTTAAAATTCGTAATTCATGTCATCGTTCTTAACAAGCACAAAAATTGGAAATATCGAGACAAAAAGGAAAATCAGGACAAATAAGGAGAACAAATTTTTTCATCAGGATAAACAACAAACTTTGGTATTTGGCAACATATGAGGGGTTTATTTTATTTAATGCTTTCTATTGATTGACAACGAATTCAAGATAAATAAATTTTTCTTACTATCACAGCATCAATAAAATTCTTAAAAGACAGATAAAAATTAATTTGAAAATTCATTCCTTTTCTTATCGGTGGAAGAAAATACCCATAAATTTAAATTATTCAATTATCTCGTGCTTATTATCGAACATTACATTTTATACTTTACTGCACAGTTATGAAAAAGTTTTTCTCTTTTCTTAATTGGGAAAATAGAAAAACTACCTTTCCAAATTTAACAACTGTATTATCTCTAGACCTATAATACTAAGGATTAAATAAATAAGAAATAGACTGACAACTGGATCATTCTGACCTTCCCTAACTACGGCTAATTCTAAACGCAAATGGTTGGCTTTAGAGCATAAAAGAGGGCCATTTTCCCTGATAATTAAAGCGCAAATGGCGCTCTGCGCGCCTGTCAGTTTGAACCGAATGGCATTTGTATGTTTTCGGTATATTCCCACCACCCTCTCTTCTTTACTCATGTATTAGAGAAATCGTTTTCTGCCGGAGGTGTTGATATGGCGGGTTGCTGTGGATTTAGCTTTATCGCGTAAAATAAATATTTTTCACTTGTTCTGTTTTAAAATAAACGCTGGGATATTTGTTGATGGTTTTATTCATTGATGAATAATTATTTTGAGGAATTTGTGTCGAATCTTCTCCAACTGCAATAAAGCAGTTATTTATTTAAGAAATTTATGCTATCTTAAATAAATATTTCTAAAGTTAAAATTAGTTTGAGTTTTTATTATTTTTCATTGGAAACTCATTGGATACCGATTTGTTTAAATGCAAAACTGAGAAGGAAAAAAAAAAGCCAAATCAAAAACCGGAAGTAAATTTTTTAATAATGAAAATAGGAATTTTTTTAAGTTTATTAGTTGGCAAATTTAACCAGGTACCTATATTAAACATAGCATCATTTATATGGTATGGTAGTTTATCATTATTTGAAATAAGTGGAAGACTGAGTCTTAATTGTCAAATGTGGGGATTGAGTTACTACGCTGTTCACTCTAAAATTTGATGGTTTTATCATATTATCAAAAAATCAGTTCCAAAATTGTTGAGATTTTTTAAAAATGAATTTAAAGTCGTTTTCACCCCTGCAAATAAACTGAATTTCACCAACTTTATAAGTAACTGAGGTATTTATCAAATTTCTTGACAATATAGTTTTGCATATATTGAACGAACTATACCTTAAAAATTCGACTTAAAGAACATGCCCAAAATTAGGATATTAAAAGATGTTTCTTCGTTTCACGAAGTTGTAATTCTGATTATAGGTTTGAGTTTTCTCAACAACACGCTTTTCATCCACCGACCTTTATTTCTGGGAATCAATTCATATTTTAAAAAATTCGAATAATTTAGAAGTATTCCATACTTTCCCAATGTATGGAAATCTATTACAGTTTAAATTTTCGACATTATTTAGCATCTTGAAGTTCATGCCCAAACCTTCACACCTATTTCTTATTTCCTTTCTTTTATTATCTTGCCCAGACTTGTTCCTCTTCTCTAACTGGTCAAATCACTTATATCGTGTCGTTGTTTGTAAAACCGAAACTATAGTCGTGTACATTTTTTGCGCTTTATTGTTTTTGTTTTTCACATACATAACACAAATAATAGCCTTTCTTTATTTGGCGGTTCACCTAATTTTATTTTTCATGTGCTGCGTTTTGAATAATTAATTAGCTGTAGATACTTTTAAGTTTGTTAATATTTTGAATGTTAGGTTATACTATGATGGTATATTGTTATATTGCAATTATGGTATATTGTTAAATTGAAATTATGATACATTGTTATAGAGCAATTCTAGACAAGTCTATAAATTAAAATATCAAAGAGCGGATTTCAATATTTTCTATCATTAAAAATATATTCCTTAACATTAAAAGAAAAATTATGCTACGTTTTTATTGCTACTAATAAAAATAATTGCCATTTTGCAAAGTGGAAACTTGTTTACATATGCATTTTTTTAAATTAATGGCTTTTCGATAAACTCTTTTGTTTCTTAATACTTAAAACAAAATCTAGCTTTAAAAGCTTGAATGTGATTTTAAAAAAAAATACTCAGTTCTAAGCACCATTTTGAGATTTTGTTTTTAGACATGTCAAATATCCTAACATGCCTATACATAAACCTTAAAAATATTCCTTATTGATATAATTTTATGTTCCGCTTTAATTGCTGCATCAAAAAATAATTTGCACCCTGCAAATAAATCTTATTCATACTTTTCATACGTATTCTTATTATTTTAATAATGGCTTTTCAAAAGAATTTTGTTTTTGTTTCTTAACACATATAACAATATATACACGCACGGACTTTTCAAATTTAAATGCCGAATGAGATCCACAGTTCTTTTGGGGCACGTTCTTTATTTCCAATAAAGATATAGTGTGCGTTGTTCAAGTACATTCTCGAATTCGAGTGGTCTTAAAAAGATCTGACAACATCCTCAGCAGGAGCTGGAAATTTCCGGATCACTGCATCACTCCCATTCCGAAGGAGAAAATTCCTTTAGCACCGGATATCATAGTTGCCGGACACATTTTTTTTCTGTTGTTAATTATTGTATTTTCTCGAGTGTATATTGCTGTTCTGTTCATGTTTGACATTATTAGTGGGGAAAAAAATTCTTACTTCAACAACATGTTAACAAAGGAAGAAAAAAATCAAAACATTATTTTAAATGTTTTCGTACAATTTAGTCATCAAAATTATTATTTTTTATTTTATTTATAATTTCTTAAATTTACCCTTTTTATGACAGTTGCATCCAGTCACGCGTTTTTACTTACCGTTCAGTTTAAACTATATTTTAATTAACTTCATTTATTTTCCTCTTTTTATTGCAATTTTATTCGGGTCTCGCCAGTATTATCTTATTCATCAACTTTTCTAAACTATTTCTATCAATAGCTTCAATTTTAAATAAGTTTTCAGTTCAAAAATTTTTTTTTCAGCAAGGAAATCAATTTCTATAATATTTTTTTGTGAAAAATTGTTTTAATAATTTTTTAACAACTTTTAACACTTATTATTATTTGTAAAACTGAATGGAATGCAGCACAATCACAAATTAAAGTATGTAGTGTTAATTCCCTTAAAAAAAATGACTGAAACTGCTG
Organism: Parasteatoda tepidariorum; assembly: GCF_043381705.1. Taxonomy (NCBI): domain Eukaryota; kingdom Metazoa; phylum Arthropoda; class Arachnida; order Araneae; family Theridiidae; genus Parasteatoda; species Parasteatoda tepidariorum. The sequence goes on from NC_092208.1 coordinate 52,360,966, forward strand.
CACAACCATCAAAACAAACTCACATTCAGTCTTGAATACTTTCAAATTTTACTTGAAAACTAGAACTTAATCGCAAATTAAAACTTTAATACTTACTTCAAATTTTAAATCTCCCAAAATTTTTCATTTTAAATCTCCCAGATAATGATATTTTTTACATTTATTTTGTTCCTACAATAAGTAATTAGTTCCATGTGCTTTATTTCGCACTTAACTTCTCAAGTAAAACCAAATTGTAAATGTGCAAAATCTAACAAGCAAAAAAAGTTTTTAAAGATTGATTTAAAATCTAATCAAATTTATTTTAAATCTCCAGGAATTTAATATTTTCAGCTTTTGACTACTACCTGCTATCAGCGACTTGTTTGCTGTATTTAAATTTGTTCTTAACTTCTTATGTTATACATAAGAAGTTTAGTTAAACAACATCTCATTAGTGCGAAATTCCACAAATAAAACGAGTTTTCATAAAGATTTATTTAACTTTAAAATTATAATTAACTAGTGGACTGCGCCGCCTGCTCGCTAACGCTCGCCAACCCCGAAAATTGCTACGCAATCTCATATGGTTTGCTTCGCAAACCAAGCTCGTTTCGCTCGCTACTAACTTAGGTACTTTGCTCAAAATTCTAAGAATTCAAAACAATCATTAAAATCCATATAACAACTTTATTTAATTAAATAATTACATTTTTTTAGTAAATACAAAGTCATTAAAATAAATTTAAATTCAAATAAATGACATGTAATTCGTTAAACCTATTAGAAATGTGCTATAGTATAAAATCTTAAAGCGTAACAGCACGACTGAGACTCATTTTTCAATGAATAACTAATAACAATAATAAAACAAATAAATTCGTGATATAAATCAAAAATCGTCAAATAAATTCGTAATATATAAATTCGTGAAAAAAAGCGCTTTCGACAAAATACTAAAATAGAGATCTATCGACAAAGACTACTCACTTCTGCCTAGCTTATGCTCTCTCTGGTTATTTCAGTTTCCATTTTTAAAAGCGCTATATGTTGAGCCATCTCAGCTAGATTTGACATGTGACATTTTTAGCGGATATCATTGGTCGATTTTCCAGCGTTGCCATTCGGGGAGTTGTAATGAGGCTTCTTTTTGTCGCCGTGTAAGAGAAATATATATATAGATATTAATTTTAATGCCAATCAAGGTTGTGAATTTAAGTTGCAGCTCTCCGAAATTAATTTGTGATGTTTTAATCTATTTTATATTTGTTACTTATGCTTTCTTAAATTTTTATACTCCATCTACTTATTCTCAATATATTTTTATTTATGCATACAATAATTTTAATTATATGTCATACATTAAAATATTTGTGTTCAATATTTTTAACAAAAAATATTTAAATCGAGCTGACATTAAAATAAACTTAGTTTATGGAAAAGGGAATTTTATTTCATTGCCACTGACTTGAATTTATTCCTTTATTTCTTTTCCAGTCCGATCTCCAAACTTCATCGTTACTTCATTCCTTCCCCCCCCCTTTCTTTTGTACTATTTCTAGTTCTCGTCCCTTTTCTAGTACAGGTGAATCAATATTTAATCTGAGTTAAGGAAGCCACTTTCTGTCTCGCCTGTCGTTTTCTGTCATAGCATCGCCAAGTTGAGTGCTTTGTTTTTAGAGATAACATTTATTGTTTTGTAAACCCGTGACTATAAAAGAGGCATTAAACTTATAACCAAAGCACCTATCGTTTTATTTGGTGCTATTATAATATTTAGAGATAATTTATATGTTAAAAAATACTGTTCCATGGATATTATTTAGAGGATTGTAGTAGTGATTTAAATCAATGATTGAAACGAAATTATGAGACATTTTTATGTTTTAGTGTAGTAAAATTTATATGTCTTTGAAAAAATATCAATTTTTTAATGCGTATTTCAATTCATAACTTAAACAACATAAAGAAAGAACATCATCGCAAATATCAAATTAATGGAACTCTTTAGTGCCTTTGAAAGTACATAAATACATTAACGAATTCAGCGTTGCCCCTTCTTTAAGAGCATTTTTGAACACTACTTTTTCTTCTTCGCAAATGACCGGACAGAATCGGTTCGTAATGCTTTCAGTAAGTTTTACTGATAAAAAATGACGCCAGCGTTTTTGAAAATTCGACAAAGAAAAGTTATGCTTTTTACTTCGCCAATTTAATTATGTATTTTTTAATGGCTTGAAGATTTATTTAGGTGAATTCAACATCTGACTTCACCTTTTTTTTAGCTATTGTTTTCTATAGTTAAACCAGGTTTTACGATACTTTTAAAATATGAAGCCTTTTTTTATTAAATGGCTGTCGGATAAAATCGGGTCTTTCATGTCAGACATGACCGCCAAGTAGCAATATTCCACAATTACTCAACTCAAAATTCTTGGAAGATTGAATTCACCTCAACTGTAAATGATGGACTACTATTGCAGAGAGAAATGATAAAGTCTTATTTGTGATTTTTGTACTTAATTCTGATCAACTCATTTAATTAACGTCTAATTCCAATATTTTTCTTTATTTTTCTTTGGTTTTGACCTGAATGTTTCTCAGAGTAAGAGATTTATAGTAATTTGTAGCTACAAAAATAAATATTTCAGTAAGGCAAAAAAGATTCTTTCATTATTTTTATGTGTACAGTGAGCAAAATAAAAAACGGATCACCTTCAATAATTTTTGATCTAATGATTGGGTCTTTAAGTTCAATTTTAATGGCTCGAAGGGGTGACCTCAAATATGCTAATTGATTAGCGCAGACGATATTTTAAGTTACAAAATCAGACACAAAAACGTACTTTCTCAAAATAAACATATCTTTTTCTGACTGATTCGGATTTCTAACCCTCTAGATATGGTCCTCATAGTTTGGTCAAGAGAGAGATCCAAAGTTTGAATCCCTTAATGTCAATTTTATTTTTGGCGTACTTAGCCACGTCTTAAGAATTCCTTAAGAGGATAGAAAAATTTCAGTACTCAATTATAAAATTCGTTTAACCAAAGATAATTCCAGGCAAAATATAATTTTAATTAAATTATAATTATTTTTTAATAATAGTCGAAAGTATTTTTAACTGTAAGGTACACAATTTCTCACATAATTTTACGTGGCTAAATACAAAATTTGATCAAATTCGGGTGAATAGTTACCGAGAAATCAAATTTTAAATATATGACTTTCTTAAAATTCGATATCTCAGGAAATATTCCAACAATTTAGCTCAGATACATTGTAGGGGGAAAAATCTTAAGGACCCGGTTTTACTCGATTTCCTCCATAAATTTTAAAGCAAATTTACTCAAATTTCCTAAAATCCCACATTCATAGACTCGGATCTTTAGTTGAAGGCTCGACTCCCAAATTTTATATCGTCCTATATTATTATTTTTATATTTTCCATCATATAGAAAAATAATTGTATGAATTAATCGTAAGATTTGAAATGCGATTTACACAGTTTAAAGACTAAATTGTTTACTATTGTAACATTTTCATACGATATTTTATTTAATTTTTACTACGTTATTGAATTTAAAAAATGTATTTATCAACGTATTTGTTAATAATGAGATGACTTCAAAAAACAAAACAAAAAAGAGATTAATAAAATTTAAAAAAACTCGGATAAAAATCATAAGAGTTTTTATTAAAATTAATTAGAGTATTTAGTTATTATAATTGTTAAAATAATCATGTTTAAAAATTTAAACAACGGCATTAAAAAACACGTCATCTATTGAACTGTGTAAATATTCTTGTACCTTACTTGATTAAAAAACTTCATTCACTTCAAAAATATATATAGAAGGAACGAAAACGATTACAAATATAAAACGTAAAATTGCCAACGAAAAAAGTGTCACATCAGGTCATCTAAATGCCCTGGAATCTTGTTTTATTCATATGAAAACTAATCCCTTGTTAATAACATTCACCTATTCATACCCCGCAGTGGACTGATCGTTAAGACACGGCCCCAGCAGATCACCGAAGTCAAACATCACTGGCTACGGTCAGTGTGCGGGTGGGTGACCACTTGGATCAGTCTGCGTAGGGACCGAGGGTGTGCGGTATTGGTCCTCGTTAAGCTGTTCTACCGTAAAGTGCTCGACTTCGAGTGCAGGTCATCGGGCAACCGAAGCGGAGATGCCATCCCCTCTTCAGAGGATCAAAATTGTGATGGCATGTCTTCAGATCATCCTCAGGTATATTTCCCAGACCGTCGCCAATAGCCCATCGTGAAGCTCTAGTGCGACGTAAATTAACTACAACTCCTCATCACTTATCCATAGTGAGAATAAATGTATTTTACCCTGATTTGACCCTCTCAACCACAACGGTTTTTCTTGTCCTGTTTTTTTCTCTTTATGTTTATTCTCTCTCAACTACTGAGGTTTTTTTAGTTTTCTTTCTCATCTTCTTCTTTCTTCTACTTCACTTTTTATATTTCAAATCACTATTGTTCCTTCCTTTTCACGTCGAGAAAGTTTTGAAAATCAGCGCCTATTTTTGAGTGCTTGAAACATGACTGTAATTCCAATCAGTATATTTTTGAAGCGAATTAAGGTTTTTTAATCAAGTATTATCTTACCGCTTCAGTCCCTTGGGGTTATTTATTTAATTCCTGTAAATAGTTTTAAAAAAAAATCGAAAATAGTTTAATGTCTGAAAACCGACTATTTTAAAAACTGTAAAGTAAAAATATCACAAATAAATATGGGCAATAAACAAAGATTGTAAGCGATTCTATAGAGAAAAAATATTAATACAGAAGATAAAGCCATCACCAAATTACCATATGTTCGGGAAATGATAAATGTCAACAACAAAAACAGTACTAAAATTATGTCACCAAAATATTTAAAAAGAATTACATTTTAAATAAAATCATAAAACTGAATATGATGCTTTTAGTGAAATACTATTTTTCATTAACGTTTTTAATATCGACCACTAAGTCTCTCGGTGAGCAAACTTCTACGGCGCCTCCAGGCGCAAAAACTACATCATAAAACGCTTCATGGACTCCGCATTGTCTCGGTTTCACAATTACGATCCCAAAAATTATTCAGGAAAAGGCATTGTTAAGGTCCACTGAGACAGTTATCGATTAATCACTCCAGGGTAATTTGTGTCTCTTGCACACTCTCACTCGATTCTCAGAACTGTCGCGGGCTTTGAACTTCGCAATCTTTACACTTCAGGTCACACCCCTCAGAAGTCATCCCTTAATACGACAGCTTTATTTAATTCCTTCACCGTGAAGCATTATTTTTTGTGCGAAAACATTTTTTGGAGATAGGAAAGTTCCTTTTATGTTTGGTTTTATAAACAGTATAGTAAGGGAGGAAATTTTAGGCATTGTTGACAAAATGATCCCCTTCCCACCGTACTATCAAGTGATTTCGTTATAAAGTTTAAAATGAATATTCTTGGTAAAAAGTATACAGAAAAGTCAAATTATTTTTCACAATGTAACTCACTTTTCTGACAGAGAATTAATTTTACTTTCATGCATAATTTATATCCAAAGTGTCCTTGATTTTAAAAATTTCCCGTAGGAAAAATAAACAAATTTGTAACAATTTACTCACAATATATATTTAATTATAATAATATTTCACTTATTAAAATATCACAAATTATAATTAATAAAATCTTAAAGGTTTGACTTCTTTTTATAAATATAACTAGAAAAATAAGAGCTAAAATCATTTTCTATAGTAATTAGTTATAAATTTACAACCACAACTCTCAGCTGAAATATATCATACTTCTGATTTTTAACTTTACTATTTGCAACTTTTAATTAGCGGAGCAGCCCTGACGTCAAACAACAAAATTCGTTATTTTTTCAATATTGGTTACAATGATTAAGTCCGAATAATTAAAATAAAAACTTTTTAAGCTAAAACTTTGAAGAATTATTATATTCAAAAAGTCATTAAATCACAATCAACTATTTTTTTAACTCATAAGAATAAAATAACTAAAAAGTTTAGAATATCAAATAAATCTTTCAAAACGAAAGAGTAATTAGAAAAAAGTAGATAAAAGTAGATATAAAAGTAGATAAAGCACTTGGAAATAAATTCTTATGTTATTTTTATTATAAAAAATGCTTTTAGAGAAAAACATAAAATATCATTAAATAGAAGGATGATTTACGAAAGTTTAACTAAAAAAGGTATATTTTTTATAAAATATTTTTAAAACATCGCTATTGCGCCGTATTTTACTAACCATATCCCCAAATACTTTGTGAGCTAACAAAAAATTTGAATTTCTGCATAATTTTTATTAAAAGTATTAATAAACGCTTCTATGATATCTTCAATAAAATGTCAATTCTGATCATTTATTAGTTCAATTAACTTTAAATATAAATTGTTAACATCTTAAAAATGAAAAAAAAAAAACAGTAAGAAAATACAATTACTTTAAAGCATAAACGTAAACGGAATGCATGATCGTAAATATTATAGCCAATTATATTCTTATAATAATTATTTTCTTAATCCTTATTCTAAAAGCAAATTTGAAGGGGAAAAATAGTTTTTGACTATATGTTTAACGCAATAACTTGCCAGGGAATTTTAAAAGCCATAATTATTGATGAAATTGGCTCACGCTCACAAGTTTGACATACTTAAACACCATGTAAATCTAATATATGTACAAATCAACGATTAAGAAGTTACTTACATATCAATCAAGGTATGTACATGAAAGATATCCCTTACCTGTAAAAAATAAAAAGCTTAAAATCAATTCAATCAAAAACAAGTGTTACAAAGATTTATATAAAATATCATAATATCAATATACTAAGTATTTAAGATTGTATATACATATATGCAACAAAATAAATAAATACAAAAAAAACACGAAGAAAATTAAGAAAAACAATAAGTATCATTTATTGCGCATAAGCTGCAAGTAAACAGAACTCATTAGATAGGTTCAAAATGAAGATAAAACGAAGTAAAATTACAGACATATGAAGAAAAAGGAAAAAAAAAAGGGGGGGGAAGGATAAAAATTTTTTAAAAACTCCGTAAAATAAAAGATATAATCTTTTTATCAGCCCACACGATTATATCCGCAAAAAAGAGTGCTTTCTGATATTGTATCAATATAGCCAAAACAAAATATATTAGTACAATAGTGTGAGGAGCACTCGAAAATTTTTTTTACAGAAATTACAACAAATAAAATAGAGCACAAAAAGTAAAAATAACACGTAAAAACAAAAAATAAGAGAAAAAAACAGAATAAAACATAGATGAAAAATAAGTTTCATCTCTAAAGCGAGTAGCGAATTCAAATGTACTTACATGAACGGAAAATTTTTCAAGAATGATTTAAAAAATATTTTCGTAACAAGATTGGCAGATTGCAAAATATGAAAACGAAAGCGCAAATTGAGCGTAACTAGTGGAGTTTTGTTTTAAAGTGCCGTTCTTACTGCATTGCTGAAGTGTGTTTGATTTGTTAGTTACCAAGGACGGACCCGAAATGGATGAGAGCAAGGTAATATTATACTGGATAATTTAAAGAAGTTGACCATAAATAATTTTAAAAAATAAGTATTTATTTAAGAAAAAAATATAAAAGAGAAAAGAGAAACATGAATTGCCTGTTCTGCACATAATTTTAGCCACGGATTTGCACATGGAAAAATTATATAAAGTGACAAAGAAAAAATTTTTTGGTAATTAAAAATTTCTTTATTAATTTATACAATTTTTCCATGTGCAAATCCATTTCGGGCAAATCTGTGGCTAAAATTATCTACCAAACACCGCTCGAACAATATTTTTATATGCATTCATCAACAATAATATATTTTTGTAAATTTCATTATTATTTAGACTTTGTTAAAAAATATTACAGAAAATTCAATTAGTATATAATTTTGTGAAATTTGTCGTATTAGAAATATAAATACATAGTAAAATAATGTCTCAGTGGCAGCATGACCCTTCAGTGCAGCAGGCGGGATCAGACGGTTATATCAAAATTTCGAAGCGGTCACCTAAGAACTATGTTGTTCAGTAATGGTTCAAGGGTTTTCCCTGTTTGCACTAAGTGTAACGACCAACAAGCTACTCCTGAACATATACTTCAATGCCTAAATATCTCTAAAGTGGACCTCTTTTCAGATCCACTTTTTGTTACAGACTTGCTCAGAGTCTCTGGAGTCATGAACTTGGTTTAGCTCCGCTAGCCGTGTGGGCCAGCAACAACAACAAAGTAATGTCTTCATTTTTTCTCAAAATGATCTATTCGAAAATTTGTCCTTTTTCAAAACATAATATTTTATATATTTACATGGTATTTTATGATATTTAATATATTTACAATTATATTGTAACTCTAAACAATAAACCCTATTTTTCAAACCGGAATTCTGAAAATGATTTAACGTTTATAAAAAATGCAATAATTTTATCTTTTAATTGTCATATTCTTCGTTAACATAAAAAAAACCCTAAAAAACTTGATATTAAAAATTATTTACCAAAACCAATATAGTAATTTATAGGTTTCAATAAACCAATTACAAAAATTCCATTCCGTGCTGCGATTAAAAAAAAATAAAGAAATAAATAAAATTAAAAATAAAAAAAAGCTTTAATGTCATATTTAATTCACGAAAATCTATAAAAATCTGTAAAATGAGACGCTAAAACTTCAAGTCCTATCACATACCTTCTTTGAAATTTGAAGCTAGCAATGATAAATTCTAAAAAGTGAGAGAAAGGCCAGAAAAATACCACCCAATTACACGAACGAGAACATAAATTATAGTTTAATTATTTCACCCATGAACAGGATGAGAAATGAAGACTTTCAACAGCTTAGAGAAAAAAAGTTGATTAAACGAGCGAATTAGAAATACTTGATCAATATTCTTTCACTACAGTAAAGTTTGAAGAGATCGATGAAGCTGCACAGATAAAAGCGTGTTTAAAATGAGGATTCGGTAAGTTTTACAGAGGAGATTTTATTTAATCAACAGTAAGTTGCTTTGATATGACAACTTAAATATGTAAAATAAAATATTTCAGGCTGAAGTTTGATTAATTTAGATTTAAATTTTCAAAGAAATCAATTTCTTAAATATGATTTATTACAGAAAAAAAAATTTTTTTTTCAATTTTTTCTTAAAATAAATAAAGCAATCTGAAATTGTTGTTGAAATTAAAGGAAAAAAAATAAACTTTTTTTTTTCCTTTCTCTAAGCAAAAAAATAATCAGATACAAATTTCACAGTTAAATAAAATCCCATTTTTTTAAAATTCAAATTGTCAGAGTTTTTTTTCTTCTTTATTACAAAGTTAGCTTTTCTCTAATCAAGTCTTAAATTTTCTTAAACTGTCATTAATAAATGTTTATCATGCACGACATTCTTACTAGCCTACTGGCCATTGTCGATCGAATAAAGAGTGGTGAATAAGTTTCACCTTTTTAAAAAATTCAGTTTACATGTCAAAATACAAAATTTGAGCAAAATTGATCGAATAGTTTCTGAGAAATCGAATTTTAAATATCTGTTTTTTTTTTTCTTAAATTAAATTTTTTAGGAACTATTTAACCGATTTTGCTTAAATTTTGTATTTTGCCATGTAAAATTATATCCTTTGAAATGATGCAAAAAACTGTATACTTCAAAAATGTTTTGACCATTATTAAATAAAATAATAAGCATTTGCTAAAATTTATTTTTTGCATAGAAATATCTCAAGATAAACAAATTTTATAATTGCGTGCAAAAAATTTTCAATTCGTTTAAAAAGTTCTCGAGAAATGACAAAATACGCAAAAAGTAAAATTAACATTAGGAGGTCAAAACTCCTGATCAAACTATTAGGACCATATTTTACAGATTGCTACCCTCTATATTTTGGGGGTCAGAAATCCGAATGCGTCGAAAAAAATTCCTGTTTATTCAGAGAAAGAACGTTTTTGTGTCAGATTTTGTATTTTAAAATATCGGCTGCCCTTATTAATTTGCATGATTGAGATCTTCCCCTCGAGCCATTAAGATTGAGTCGTAGAACGTGAAGATCCAATCATTAAATCAATATGGAAAGTGATGGAATTTTTCTTCTATTTAGAAAAAAAAACTTCTCACTCATTACTCAACATTAAAAACTTTTCACTTTACTTTTAGCTCATGAAACCATTGTTTTCAGAACTATTGAAACCTTAAGAGAAACTTTTTTTATTTAATATAATTGTCATTGCAATAAATATGTTTCGATTTTTAAGCTTCTGCATTATTTTATGCTCTCGGTTATCCTAAAATTCCTCATACTGCATGTGTTATATTTTAAAAAAATTTTAAGATTTTTCTTCAATGCAAAATAAAGGAGAGCTGAAATTTTAGCTACTAGTATCTTTAGAACTGATATTTCATGCCCTGAATTAATCAATATTGTAATAAAGATTTATTGTTAATTATGAAATATTTTAATATTTCTTCACTAAGTTTTTTAAATTTTACTAACTCTTCAGCGATTTTGATTTAATATCATAATCGTTTAAATTTATATTACAATAATGTGTAATTAAATGCATTTGATGATTTAATTACATGGCATGAATAAATGATAGAAAAGAAAATTAATATTCACTGCAATGAAAAGTGATTAATGAAAAAAGTTGCTTTGGTAACAGCTTCTGACGCATTTCAAAGCATGCTAATTCTCATTCCCTAAAACGTCTTTTAATCATTTGATCATTTAATCAAACGTCTTTTAATCAATATTTTTCAATATTTTGTATTAAATTAGGTGAAAATAAGTGAAAAATATTATATTTAGCATTTTTATAATTTATGGTTATGAAAAACAGCATGAAACACTGGCGTCTTTTTCTGCGTTAAAGATAAAATCTTCCAAAAACAGTTCACCTTCAAAGAATAATATTTCAAATTTGCACTTACTTGAAGTTATTTATATCTACGAGAAACAGCTATTCATCATTGAAATTTCTTTAATTTACAAAGTNTTTTTTTTTTTTTTTTTTTTTTTTTTTTTTTTTTTTTTTTTTTTTTTTTTTTTTTTTTTTTTTTTAGATTTTAGGATAAATACAAGTCACGTAATCTAGCATATTTTTTAGTGACTATCAGACTGTTTTTTATAATTAAAAATTACAAAATATATGTTTGCTTGTAGTTAATGCGTCATAAATATATATATATATATAAAAGGGACACTGGTGTTCCATCTGCGAAAAGTTGCTCTTCAATTGTGGACAATTTTAAAATTTCCAACTTTTTTAAGAAAGTATTAACGTAGCAAAAGGACTTTGGTATATTTTTATATAGACTAATACAGTTTAAAAAAACAAGGAGAATCATTTTATACAATGAAAAATCTAAAAATCATTAAATAAATTAAATACAATTAAAACTAAACTTAACAATAATATATCTTTTTATTTATCAAATAATGAGATTGAATTACAAAACTTTAAAAAGTAGCTTTTAACCAATACATTTTAAGTACGTCGTAATTAGATTTGTTTTCGGTGCAAGGATAAGAGGTTTTTCTGCGTAGGAGAAAGTTCATTTTATAGTTGGAGACGACAGGGTAATTCTGTAAAAAATGACTCGATAACTTACTTTAACATTCATATTAGTTGCTTTAAAGTTGTCAAAGGTAATTGCTTATGGACATGATTAAGTATCGAACGCTCTGCAATCGAGGTTCCAGTAATGAGATATTAAAACTATTCAGATTGCTCATGAATCGTGCTCCAACAAAATTAGGAAAATTAAATATTTTTATATCGATTGAATTAATGAGCCCCATTTAAATGATTACTTGGGCATTAAATTTTTCGCCCGTATTTAATTACACTACAAAATTTCGAGGTAAAAATTTAATCAACAAAAAAAGATAATAACACAAGTACAAAAAGACGTCTTAGAACTATAATGTCTTTGAAAGAAAATTAAATTAATCTAGGCAGTTGTAATTTATTTACGTCGCCCTAGAGCTGCAGAATGGGCTATTGGCGACGGTCTAGGAAACATCCCTGAGGATGATCCGAAGGCATGCCATCACAATTTTGATCCTCTGCAGAAGGGATGGCTTCGGTAGCCCGACCAAAGAATAAATATTTTCTTTGGCCCGACGACCTGCGCGTGAAGTCGAGCACTTTACGGTAGAACAGTTTAACGAGGTCCGATACCGCACATCCTCGATTCCTTCATAGACTGGTCCAAGTGTTCACCCACCCGCACTCTGACCGCAGCCTGTGATGCTTGACTTCGGTGTTCTACTGGGAACCGTGTCTTAACAATCAGTCCACTGCGGGACAATTAATCTAAAGAATTTGCATTGTATAGTGCACTTTAAAATTTTTTATAGTAATGTTTTTTTGACAATCGATTCAAATTTTTAAAAAAATTAAGCATTGTTAATATGCCTGATTGTTTTTGATTGTTAATTCAACTGCGATCATATTTTAAGATGTTGTTTCAACTAGTTGAGATTTAAACTAAACGTTTTTAACAAGTAAATTACAATCTTTTTTATTTGATTATAAACAAAAATAGTATAACTTCATATTTCATAGCGCAACAAATGGTTCTCATATTATGGCTATAGCTAGGCTAGAGACACGATATTGATTCGTATGTCTTCTTTACAGTGCGTTACCATTAAAGTGTCCATAGTTGGTATTGATTGTCACTTATTGATTAGCCAAAATTTGATCATCCTCAAAGTGCAAAGGTGGCAATCCAATCCAGGGTGCGTAGTCAGATTTTTTAACACAAAAATTAGCACTTTTAAGTACTTTTTAAGCACTGAAAAAACGTTTTTAATCAATTTTTTAAAAAAATCATTAGAATCTATCTGTGCAGTAATAAATATTATTTTTTCCTTACATTTGAAGTTCTTAATTTAAAAACATGAAATTAATAAAATTTAGAAACATTTTCAGAAAAATATTGGAAATCATGCAATTTTTTGTAATTTAGAAAGACAATCGATAAGGCAAAGAAAATATCTCTTTCTAAAAGATAGAAAATTAACACTTTTTACAAACCTGGGATAAAAAAAAAAAAGCTCTAAGGGCTTTTAAAAAAACGCAAATCAAAAATACTGGGGGACAGAGCCTTCTAGTATTTTAAAACATTCATAATACAAAGAAAAAAAAACTAAAGTAATCTATAAAATTTAATGGTTCTTTTTATTGAACTTTTAATTATTTCTAAAGTAAATTTTTAAGAAAATTAATAATCAAAATTCTGATGTTTCCATAACAAATATTAAAAATAAAAATATTTTAAACCAAATAAGAAATGAGGTATGCATTTTATAATTACAGATGATTTTCAAAATGAAATTGTTTTGAACGCGAATTAAAACAAACTTCTCTAGATTTAGATATAAAAAAAGAGATAAAATTTACTTAAATTGATCAATAAATTAAAAAATAATTATAAAAATAAATGAGGAAATGATTTTATTAGTTTAAAACAGAAATGTGAAAGCAGAGTTTGAGATGAATAATAAATTTTTTTTATTAATACACTATCAATAAAACGCATTTGAAATTCATTACACTCTAATGAAATCGTCATCAAATGACAACATTTTATTAGTGCAGTTAATAACTTAAATTTTCTCAGGTGCCTATTACGCGCACTCGCATTAATATCCAACTGTTGAAAATTCTTCCGATAAGGATATACCGATTTTCAAAGAGAGTTAATTATAAGAAGTCATGATGTGATTAATTTGAAATGTATTTCACTTTGGAAATCTTATAGCTACTCGGTCGTCACACTGCTANCCTGCGCGTGAAGTCGAGCACTTTATGGTAGAACAGTTTAACGAGGTCCAATACCGCACATCCTCGATTCCTTCATAGACTGGTCCAAGTGTTCACCCACCCGCACTCTGACAGCAGCCAGTGATGCTTGACTTCGGTGTTCTACTGGGATCAATCAGTTCACTGCGGGACAATTAATCTAAGGAATTTGCATAGTGTACTTTAAAAAAATTTATAGTAATGTTTTCTTGAGAAGCGATTGAAATTTTCAAAAAAATTAAGCGTTGTTAATACGCCTAATTTTTTTTGATTGCTAATTCAATTGCGATCAGATTTTGAGATGTTGTTTCAACTAGTTGAGATTTAAACTAAACGTTTTTAACAAGTAAATTACAATCTTTTTTATTTGATTATAAACAAAAATAGTATGACTTCATATTTCATAGCGCAACAAATGGTGCTCATATTATGGCTATAGCTAGGCTAGAGACATGATATTGATTCGTATGTCTTCTTCACAGTGCGTTACCATTAAATTGTCCATAGTTGGTATTGATTGTCACTTATTGATTTGCCAAAATTTGGTCATCCGCAAAGTGCAACAGATGGCAATCCAATCCAGGGTGCGTAGCCAGACTTTTCAATACAAAAATAAGTACTTTTAAGTACTTTTTAAGCACTAAAAAAACGTTTTTAATCACTTTTTAAAAAAAAAATCATAATTAGAATCTATCTGTGCAGTAATAAAAAAAAAAATTTTCTATCAATTTGAAGTTCTCAATTTAAAAACATAAAATCAACAAAATTTAGAAACATTTTCAGAAAAATATTGCAGAGAATCATGCGGAAATCATGCAATTTTTTGTAATTTAGATTTTTTGTAGTTGTTAGAAAGACAATCGATACGGCAAAGAAAATATTTCTTTCTAAAAGATGGAAAATTAACACTTTTTACAAACCCGGGATAAAAAAAAAACTTTAAGGACTTTTAAAAAAACGCAAATCAAAAATACAGGGGGCAGAGCCTCCTAGTATTTTAAAACATTCATATAATACAAAGAAAAAAACTAAAGTAATCTATAAAATTTAATGGTTCTTTTTATTGAACTCTTAATTATTTCAAAAGTAAATTTTTAAGAAAATCAATAATCAAAATTCTGATTAAAAAATTTAACTTTTGCATGTTTCCATAACAAATATTAAAAATATAAATATTTTAAACCAAATAAGAAATGAGGTATGCATTTTATAATTACAGATGATTTTCAAAATGAAATTGTTTTGAACGCGAATTAAAACAAACTTCTCTAGATTTAGATATAAAAAAAGAGATAAAATTTACTTAAATTGATCAATAAATTAAAAAATAATTATAAAAATAAATGAGGAAATGATTTTATTAGTTTAAAACAGAAATGTGAAAGCAGAGTTTGAGATGAATAATAAATTTTTTTTATTAATACACTATCAATAAAACGCATTTGAAATTCATTACACTCTAATGAAATCGTCATCAAATGACAACATTTTATTAGTGCAGTTAATAACTTAAATTTTCTCAGGTGCCTATTACGCGCACTCGCATTAATATCCAACTGTTGAAAATTCTTCCGATAAGGATATACCGATTTTCAAAGAGAGTTAATTATAAGAAGTCATGATGTGATTAATTTGAAATGTATTTCACTTTGGAAATCTTATAGCTACTCGGTCGTCACACTGCTAATCATTACCCGATGTCAGATTCTAATCATTGTCGAAAGGAAAACCAACTACGATTAGATTTTTCTCAACGCTAAGGTAAGACAAAAAAACAAAAAAAATGACGACTGATTTTACGATTGAACACATATCTTTCAGGAATTTATAATTCAGGAATCTGAATATCAGCTTACTTTATGGATAATACAATAGATATGTTTCCTTGGTGAAAATTGCGCTAACAGCGAAAGAAATACAACTAAATGAAGATTTGTGTTGGTCAGCATTCATAAGCAATCACAAAAACTACAGTTGTTTTTCAATCTAATATTGATACTGAAACTGACAAAAAAATTCCGTGCCGGTAATTCTTATTCCAGCTATCTCAAGATGCAATTTAATAAATAAAAAAAGGAGAAAAAAAGGGGAAAAAAACGTGTTTGGCCCTAAGTTATCCCATTTTACGATATATTGTATACATATTGAAGAAAAATGTTTTCGTATTTGAAACTGAACAACCTTAATAGAAACTAACAATTCAACACGATAAATAAATATTTCTGTCGAGGTGAAAAAAGTTGAACTTTTGAAAAGTAAAATTATCTGATTTCCCAAAAGTACAGCTGATAAAGAGGGTGGCAAAAAGGCTTTCATACTTGGAACCAGAAACATCAACATAGACAAAATGAATTTAGAATTGTTAGGTCAAAAAGGAAAATGCAACCATTAGTTACTTAGTTTTTTTTTTCAAAGCTAATCATATAAATCCATTTTTCAAAACTAGATAAAAAAAAAACTAATTCCTTTCTCACAGTTGATACGTTAGATCAGATAAATAGTTTTTTTAGGTGAAGGAAAGTTACCATTAGCTGATATAGAACATTTTAAAAATAAAATGCACGAACATAAACAACTGGAAATCCTTTACTTTGTTAACTATATTGACAAAATTTGAAATAGCTAAAGAATTACTTGAATTCTGAGCACCTGCGAAAGCAGAAATCGAATTTACACAAAAGTAGACAAAGAACAAGAATCAGTATTTCTATTTCCTACATATGTATTTATTTACGGAGTCTATAGAATCTAGAGCCCTGAGACTGCTGTACCAAGATATCAACTTTTAGAGACTGGGGGGGGGCACAATCCTTCGTATTTTCACGTTATATTCCCCTTTTATGTTAGAAGAAAATTTCACAATTTTAATTACGAATTATACTGAAACTAGTAACAAGTTTAACTTAACTAATTTACTGATTTTTAAAAAGTCAGTAAATTTTAATAGATTTCTTTAAATATTTTATTTTAAAAACCAATAGATAAATCAACAACATAAAAAAAAACGTCAAACCGAATCCAGAAAAGAAGTGATGCAACAATCCAAATTTTCATCTCAAGTTACTTGCATAAAAAAGAAAAAATAACGCATTAAAAATTGTCGCGGACAGATTGTTATTGTACATGGTTAGTTGCTATGGTTTTCTGTATTAAACAAAATAAAAATGAAGCAAACTAAATGAAAATTTAGAATTTAAAATTAGAGGAAACTTAGAAACGGGAAATTAAAAACGAATGATTCCAGCTATGATAACTCATTTAAACAATGTTGAAATTTTTTAATAAATGACAATTTTTTTCTTTCAAATTCGTTTTTCAATGTGATGGGAGGTTAAACAATTGATAGGAAAAATAATCTTTAACCATGTTATAAAAGAGGAGAAAATATTTAAAAGTAAGATATATACGTGCTCGTAAAATCTGTGGAATCGAAAGTCCTGTGGTCGGTCTCTGAGCAATACCATCATATATTCTTTGGTACCATGGGCACAGGGATCAGGAGAAAATTTCCGTTCTCTTCAGATCTAAGCCGAGATTGAGGAAGTAGCCTCACAAATTGTGATGACATGTCTTCGGATCATCATATAGCCAATAGTGCATCTCGAGTGCACAGGGATCTGGAGAAAATTTCCGTTCTCTTCAGATCTAAGCCTAGATTGAGGAAGTAGCTTCACAAATTGTGATGACATGTCTTCGGATCATCATATAGCCAATTGGTGCATCTCGAGTGCACAGGGATCTGGAGAAAATTTCCGTTCTCTTCAGATCTAAGCCTAGATTGAGGAAGTAGCCTCACAAGTTGTGATGACATGTCTTCGGATCATCATATATCCAAAAAAAGGAATTCTTTTTTATCATTTATAAATTTAAATAAAAATTATTATTTAAATCATTTATTAAATTAAAATTTATTTTTTTCTTTTATAGAGCAAAAGCAAACTTGTTGAAACTAAGCTATGTAGAGCTTTTTAGTGGAAGTTAAGTAGTAACTATTTCCGTAGAAACTCTATTATAACTCTTTTTTTACAGTTAAAATTCTAGATTAACAAAACTGACACCCTGATTAATGGCAATTAATAATCTATAAAGGCCTCGAGGTAATATTTTTAAACTTTCAAAAACGCCGTATTTAAAAATTTGTTTCAGGAGCTATTAGGGAAACACACCAAAATGTTCATGCGGGCGATTAGACATTTTTGTGTTTTATGATGGACATTATCTAATTTCTTTAAGTTCCTATTTGGAAACAACACCAAGAAACAATTTGATGTAAACAATAAAATTGTCGCTTTGAGGAAAAGCGTGGCTTATCATTATATATCCATAAGTTCTTCATATGGATATTTTTTTTTATGGAGAAAAATAACATAGAATATTTTTTCAGAACTATTTAACTACTGTTTCAGTTTTGTAAGGAACAATTTTACGAACACATTAGTTACAAAAATAAGGAGAAAATAAAGGTTTAACAAAATTCGTCTATAGAGCTAAATATGCAAACATCGAAACAACGAGATCGATTCGGGATTGAAAAAAAGGCAGTCAAATAGAAAAAAACGCATCGAACTGTTTCTACCTCAAAATCAATCAAATGAAAATGTAACGCACGTCACGTATGGGAATCTAGAAAATACCAAGAAAAATAGCTTTCAAGTCTAGAAAGAATGGGCATGAGATGTCAAGGGCTTTCAGATCCTTACAGACAAAGGTGAATCTCGGGCTGCTAAGATCTAAATGAAGATCGTGATTAGGATATCTTATTCTCCCGAGAATAAAAATTGCATTAAAAGTTAAACAAGAAGTAAACAATACGGAGAACTGGAAAGCATTCGAAATTCTACTCGCAAATCGGAATAGTTTTTTCTTCTTTCTTTGAAAACGATGGGGAAAACTGTTAATCAATGAATTATACACTGTTTAGGATGGACTTTTAAATTAATCCATGATTGCTAAATTAAATCTGAAAAAATAAGGATTTCGATTTATAACTAACACACGGTATAACTAATTGTAAGCAGTTAAGGAAGCGGAAAATTTTGCTTTAGAAATAGTTCTTTTTTAAAGCAATTTTATGAGAAAGAAAATTCGGAGAAAGGTGAATCGCGGCTCTTCTGCAAGGCAAGCAAGATTAGGTGCTTAAGATAACGCAACTGCCCTTAGGAAAATTTGCCATAGACACGCTTATGATAATCTATGGTAACCATAGAAACTTATTTGGTAAAATACCTTAAGCCTATGGTAACCATGGAAATTCGAATGGTATTCCTATGACAAGGCACCATAGACATATGGTATGATTAAAAGGAAATACCATAGGCATATGGCAAACTAATAAAAACACACTATAGTCATGGGTCATTCATATAGGAGAGTGGACATATTTGGTGAAGAAAGCAGGCGTGTTATACTAGTACTCCGACGATCCATATAATTTTTAAGTTAATTAAACTAATCCATCGAAAACAATGGTACCTTTTAAAAAAGTTTGTCCGCCTTATAGAAATTTATAGATATTTAAAACTATTTTCCATTATTTCGATGAAAAAACAACATTTCAACTGCTGACAGGTCGATGGTAAGAGATGCGCGTAATGCCGATATCTCGACGGAACATTATTCCGCCAAAGGGATTTACGTTATTTTATTTTTTATTTTAATTTATTTTCTTTAATTTTTGTACTTAGTAATTTTATTATTTTTTTCGAACACCTGTAATCGATTTTTAAAATTCTTGAAATTAATGAATATCCTACTAGTTTCTACGACATTTTTCTAGAATTTTGAACTTAGTCAATTTTATAAACAACTTGATAATCTAGAACCTAATTAGTTCTCGTGGCTACTATAATGTTGAGTGAATTTCGCTAACATCAAATGTTAGATTTTGTGTCTATCTACAATATGAGTTTAATCTTTGATGTTGTTTGATTTTGGATTAATGAACAGTAGAGAACCAACGAAATAAGTAAGTTCATTTCATCTCTTTTCGTTCCTAATATTGCCTTTATTGTTTTCTAATCGCTTTTTGTCGTAAAGATTTAAATTATCCGGGTACTGTCCAGTAAGATTTCTTAGCTTTTCTTACATAATTATTGTCTGTTCTCGTAGATTCAATACTTTAATCACTCACCCTAATTCCTCTTATTATAATTATTCTTGTTTATTGTTGTCTATGTATAAATTAATAAATAAACCATAATTATTAAACTGTAATTAATAATTAAAAAACCATAATTTGATGGTAAAAATTTGGTATATATAGAAGTTACCATGGGATATTCCTACGGAGTTTTGCCTATGGTAAACTGTTACCATAAACTTTTACCACATACCTTTGGCAATTATTTCCCATATACGCTTATGGCTAAATTTGGACACACGCATATGGCAAAATTTTGCCAAACGTTTATGGCAAACCAGTGGCAAATTTTCCTAAGAGTACAATGTGCCATTATTAAATTCATAACACATAAACATAGTCGCATTCTAGAAAATCTAAATATCTTTCAATTTGACTAAAAATATTTTTGATAAATATGTAGCCACAGTGCTAACTTTTATTTGACTTGAAAGTTTGAATTTTTTTAAAAAAATAATTGTAATCTATATTCTAATCTACAAGAAATAAGACTAACGAGTTTTACGATTTTTATTCGATTCTTATAACGACAAAAAATTATCTAGTGTTTCATTTTTTATTTCACTATTATGCAATTATTGGTTAATTTCTTAATTTTAAATTGAAAACAGTTTTGTAACTGTCGTTATACTTGAAATATTATAAAGAACACTCGTTTCTTTTTTGCCTAGAAAAGGTCTCAAAATAAAAAAAAGGAAAATTGCATTAATAAATATGTAGGTTATACAACGATATAAAATAATTTTTTTGTTAAAGAGAAGTAGCAATAAAACATATTTTACATGTTTTTACCGTTGAATGAAACTGAAAATACATTTTGTTTAACCCATTGACAGAGATTAGACACCGGTGTCCAATTTATATATTTTTTTCACACGCTATAATTATAAGTAAAAATATATTTTGGTATTTTTTAATTACAAAAAGTAGTTCAATAATTATTAAAATCCGAATTTTTTTTCTTTCATATTTAAAAATTCATTTATTGATATTTTAACTTTACAAAAAAATTCATTGATGAATAACTGTTTCTCTTAGTTCTAAATAACTGCAAATAAGTGCTTATTACATGGAAGTGAGCCATGTTTCGAAGATTTAACCTTTCACCCAGAAAAAGACATCTGTATTTCATGCTGTATTACTACATTATTAAAATGCAAAATATTATATTTTACCCTTATGTTGAATTAAATTAATACAAATTTTGAGTCAAAAAAGGGAGTAAAATATTTTCCATAAAGCTTGTCTTTGTGTGCAAGTAGTAGTTACGGCACAAAAATTAGTTCTTTTTTTTTTTCTTTCATTTTTTTTCCTTCCATAAAATCTTAACTTAATCAGTTGCACAAAATACTCTTTCAAAGAGTCTGATTAAAAAGAGAAAACTACGTTGCCAGCAAGATGAAACAATCGATATTAAAAACTTTACAGTTCTTTCTAATTTAAAAAAGATAGGCTCACATTAAAAAAAGCTTTTTTTGGAAGCGAATGATTCTCCTTCTCAAACAAAAAGGAGAGAGAAGAAGAAAAAAAATCGCAACAGCGTTTCACACTTTTCAACTAAATCCTTAGCTTCATCGAAATGAAAGCTTTACTTCGAACAAAACTATCGGCAAAATATATTTCAATAAAATTATAAGTACCATACAAAACTCTAAACCTAAAACTCACTTTCACGCATTATGCTTAGATACGCGTTCTTGAAAATAGGAAGAAGAAAAAACTTTTAAATCAGCTTGAAAAAACTAAGTAGGGTAAGTGTAGAAAAAAAAGTGAAAAGGATGGGAATAATGAAACAAATTTGGGATCAGGCAACAGTTTTCATTCAACTCCTCTCTTTAAAACGAGCACTTGCATTTTTTTCATTTTTTTTAAAAAATCTTAGAGCAAGTTAACAAATAAGGGGCGGTATATAAATAACGGTTTTCTTTTATGTACTGTCATTGTCGAACGTAACGTTATATATGTTTTCAATCACTTTGCTACTAATCCCTAAATTTAATAGTATTATTAATATTGAACAATTAAGTTTACAGACAATCGATACATTTTCTTACTTCTGAAAATTAATTCCTCAGCTAAAACAATCGAAAGGGACATAAGGGACATAAATTTAATAAATTTTCTTCATAAATTTATAGACAATCGATACATTTTCTTACTTCTGAAAATTAATTCCTCAGCTAAAACAATCGAAAGGGACATAAGGGACATAAATTTAATAAATTTTCTTTATTCAAAATGCACTGATAATAAGTACCACGCAGAACTCTCAAATTATTCTAACGTTTTCATTTATAAGAAGCACATTATTTATACATTGCGTTTTTACAAAACAAAAAGGAAAGAAAGTAAAAAACAAAAATTCATATCAGACTGATGCTGATATTTTGTGTGTAACAAAAAATATAATCATTACAAAATATTGGTAATAATAAGTACAGCGTAGAACTCTCATAGTATTCTAACGTTTTCATATATAAGAAGCACATTATTTATACACTGCGTTTTTACAAAAGAAAAGGAAAAAAAAAATTCATGTAAGACTGATGCTGATATTTTGTGTGTAACAAAAAAAATATAATCATTACAAAATATTGGAAGCAAAATCTAAATTATTTTATGTATTATTATTAAATAAAAATCTAAATTAAAGAAATTATATTATTTGGTATGAAAATATCACATATTTAAGAAAAGTTTATTATTTTCTCCACTTTTAAACAAAAAAAGTAATCAATTTTTGAATAAAAACTTTTTTTTAATCTGAATAATAAAGAATTTTCATTATTAATGCAGTATTCAAGGGTAAAATAAAAGTAGACCGGGACATTTTATTTCTTCACAAAATATTTTAAGAGTATTTTGATTTAAATATTGAAATTTCATACAATTTTACAATAAAATATCTCATATCTAAAAATCGCGATTTTCCTCTCTTTTAATAGGAAAATTCTAAATACCTGATCAGATATTTTGTGTCGTCATTAACAGCGAAAACAATATCCCAATGGAGATATTTTTTGCCGTGCTGCTATAATATTTACAAGTAAAAATGAAAAAAATTAACACTTAACGGGGATTTATTTTTTTAAGAAGATTCGTTGGATACTCAAGTGTAACCAGAATTTCAGAGAGCAAAGTTAATAAAAAAAATTATAATAAATAATTCAATTGTTTCTGATCAAAGCAAAATTCATAACCAGATAGTGGCAACCGATGGACACTTGTAGACAAGGGTTGGCAAAAGTCATTTAAAAAGGAAAAAAAAAATCGGATTTAATTTAAGTTGGATTATTTTAAATTTTTTTACAAATCAAAATGATAGTTAAAATTAATATTTCTTACTAAAGTAGCTAAAACTGTTATTTAATTATCACTGAATAAATAAAATCATTGATACTAACCTTTTTCATTAAATTTTAAAACAAGTCGCCAATGAAAATGCGTCAATTGGATGGAATTTATGTTAATTGAATGTTATGTTAATTTATGTTGTTATGTTAATAATTTAAATCAGAAAACAATAATGAAAATATTTTAAGTTACTCTGAACAGAACAAAAATCGAGTGATTAAAAATAGCGCTTTTTCCTCCAAAAATGAACAAATTTTTTATTTACAGCTGTTTTACCTTGTATACAGCCCCAAAGACAGAAAATTTACCAATCGATAGTGAAAAGATAGTTACTAAGAAAAGTCGAGGCGATATAAAATAAATTGGTTAAAGAATTTTTTTTCCTGAAAAAAAAATTGTGAACCTAGTAAAAAAGTTAATTGGTTACTGTGTCGCTTTTTTTTTCCGAATGAAAGTAGGAAAGTAAATTATGCACCAACTTCTAGATAATTCAGTTTAAACAGTCAATTAAATAGTAACATTTAAGGAACATAAATAAAACTAAGCGTTTGAATTAAATTACATGGTATTTCGTATCAATAATAATAATTTAAAGATCATGACAATAAATGCCGAATTTTCTTTATATTTTGCTATAACTTTATACTTATAGATAGTAAAAATAAATGGCAATATCTATGTTACAGCTAAAGCTGGAAGCCGTTATTATGCAAATTTCCTAGATAATCTGTAATTAAGCTAAGGTTAAAGAGCGGAATTAAGTGTTTTCCACTATTTGCCAGCATAATAATCGCTAACGTTTAAAAATTAGATTATCTCATTCTACAAACTAACTTCTTGATTGTTAGTTTGTATTCATTGAATTCATTTTTTGGATACTGAAAAATAAATGAATGACTATGTTAATTTAATTAATTGTAATGTAATTTTAAACCGTTTGATTCTATTTTAATTTTTTAATGGATTGATTCTTGATTGTATTTTTTTTATAATTGTTGGATTATATTATCTTGATTCTATTGATATCGAAAAAATAAAACATTATGTTAATTTAAACGCAAAGAAACGTTGCTCGTGTTGCAACAAAGATCTCATTTTCACTTAAAGGAATACCTAGTAGGTTAAGTACAGACTAGCTTGGTAATTTGTAGATTACCTAGGTAAATTTTTGGAATGAAACAATTTTTTGGCACTTTAACGGATCACCCTAGCTAATCTGCAGAGTAACTAATCTCTACATTCTAGCGGTAAGATTTATAATAATTATAAAAAGAAAAGTTTGTGTGCCTCTCTTTAACTCCAGAACCCTATGTGCTAGCCTCTTGAAATTAAGATAATGGGAGCAAGGAGCAATTTACTTAGTCCGTTAGGGAATGACGCTTGATAAATGAATTTTTCTCATTTGTTTAGCATTAGTTATTGATAAATTTAACTTAAAAAGATTCTGTTTTTGTTCTTCAAACATTTAAAAAATAATTTAGACAAGTATACTCATAAAATATTTTTAACAAATTTTTGGTTCAAAAAAATTAAACACACGTAAAAAGTTACTAACTAAGTTCAGTATAAAATCTGTCCTTAAAAATATCAAATCAAATAGTAACTACATAGTGAGCTAGCAGGGTTGTTATAATTTTAAGCAACCAGAAAAAACCCGGGCGGATTTTTTTTTTTCAAAAACCCACCTGAAAAAGCCCGAATGCGTTTTTTCATAATTGCATTTTATTACTAAAAACTGTAGATATTGATCAACAACAATCAACTCTAGATATTAAGTTTATAATAGAATAAAAAGCAAACTACTTACGTTGAAATATGTATATTTCCATTAGTTCGATATTCTGAACTATAAAATTTTTTATTAACCTTTTTAAAAACACGTATAATTAGAAATTACAAATAATGTACTAAGGAGTTCCCTCCAAATCACAAAAACTGAGACACAAATTCACAATACAATTGAAACTACTTTTTTAACAGGATACAATATATCAGGTTAAGTAAAAAGTTTTTCCCAAAAAAAACACGATTTTATAAAATGAAAAATACCTACAAAATCAACAAAGTTCAAAAAACCAATGAGGATAGTAATCTCCATTCAAATCAACAATGGTCTGTTAGCGTTTTGGCAACTTTTCAATCCCTTCTGTGAAGAACTGTGGCGTGCGCGAGTCCAGAAAGCGATCGACAGTCTTTATGACCTCGCCATTTGAATGGAAGATGGTGCCATCAAGATGCAGCTGCAGATGTGAAAATAGATAGCAATTCGAAGGCGCTATGTCTGGACTGTATGGTGGATGTTGCATCCAATGCCACCCCAGCGTGTAGAGCGTCCAGCCGGTCATCACACTAACATGTGGCCGGGCGTTATCTTGATGAAAGAGAACCACATTCCTTCTTAACTCGTTTTTTTTTCGTTTTTCGCGAATGGCATCGCTAACTTTAATTAGCATATTGCTGAACATTGTTCTGTTGATAGTCTGCACGCTTTTTAGGTACTCCTTATAGATAATTCCACGACGATCCTACCAGATACAGAGAAGCACCTTCTTGTTAGTTAGTTTTCGTCTTGCAACCAAACCTGCTGATTCCTCGGGAGCTGACCACCCTCCTTTACAGCTTGTATTGTTGTAGTACACCCATTTTTCAGCACAGGTCCCAATTCTGACCAGAATGTTCTCTTTTCTTTGATCTCTGAGCAAAACTATACTGCCGCTTTTCTCTTGCTCTTGTCTTCAGTCAATTCATGAGGCACCCAGCTGTTAAACTTAAACGTTAGATTTATGCGTTTGAGAGCATTAACGATTGTTTTTTTTGGACAAACGTCAAGCTCTAACGCAATAGTTCGCGATGAAACATTTTTGTCTTGATCATTGATTTGCTTTAACTGGTTACAACAACCTCGATAAGGGCGGCCAGAACGTGGTCCATATCCAATGTCGAAATTCCCTACTTTAAACTTTCGAAAGCAAACTTATACTTTATCATAAGAAACAGTATTGAAACCTAAACTTTCACGCTTTATTTGGTGTCAATCAGTTGCACTGAGTTTATTTCAGAACTCATAGTGATTTTCGTTCTGATCTGTTGACGTGATAGCTCCATTTTAAACATTTTTAGTGCACGAGATAATAAAGTTTTGACAAACAAATTACACAGTTGCATAGTTCCAACTTTCAGCTTTAGAATGCAAAAACCCGATTGGATTATCTTGTGCACTAAAAAGTGCTTAAAATGAAGCTATCACGTCAACAGATCAGAACGAAAATCACTATGAGTTCTGAAATAAACTCAGTGCAACTGATTGACAACAAAAAAAGCGTGAAAGTTTAGTTTAACTACCACGGGAATGGCTGCTGTTGGAGAGGAGGAATCTCCCCTTGACGGAAAACTTTTTTCTCAACCCGATAATAATATTTTCAGGATCACAATTTAATGAAATGAAAAAAATAATTTATTCAAAAAAATATATATGTTAAATATTTTCAGAACCCGTAAATCTTATTCCGTGTAGTTTCAAATGATATTTTTAAAATATAGCTCTTTTCACCTTACTTGTTCAAGAATTCCTGTTTTGACGTATGCCTTGTTTTTAAAATACTAGAACTTATTCTAGAAGCTCTCTTTCATTGTACATAACATAGGACTCAATAACACAGTTGAAAAAATAATGTAATACATTTGTGTAAAAGTATGTAAAAGTAAATACATTTTTCATGTAAAAAATTGATGTCTTTCATTTGAATGAAATTAAATAATTTATTTCTTCAACTAAACCATTTAGTGGTTTTCCATAATTCTAAAACAGAATAGGTAAATCCTAAAAAAGTAAATGTACCATATTACTGTCGTTGTACCCTATTACTGTCATAACATTTTATTATCAACTAGCCGCCTAAGGCGGCCAGCTGTCCACCACGCTAAAGGTTTTAACAAATAAAGTTTTTTAAAACATAGCAGGAAATCTGAAGATTAGTGGACAATTAAAGTGTTCCTGTCCTGCAATTGGGTATAATATGAAAAAAGCACAACTACTTCCACTTACTAAGAATAACATTTACCTTTTAGTTTAATTAATAAACTGAGTTTTAAATATGTTTACTAAATTCATAAACTTCGGTAAAACAACAATATAAATTATTTCCAAAGGAACTAGACTAATACAATTCCAACCTGGCGAGTAGCGACTTATAAACAAGACACTTCGTTTGATGCTTTTACTTGTTGCTAGAAATCAGGTTCGCAGAAAATGCTGTTTACTAGTTAAATTTAGTAGGAATAACACGATCTGTGACGTAGGCTATAGTATACCCAATTTTGCCTTCATATCCAGTTCTGCTGCAGACAAAAGTTAAACTTTTCTCCACTTTGATAAATGTAAACTAATGCGAACCTTACAATTAAATTATTAATTCCTTCGTATATTATTGGTTTAAATTGTCGAAAATTAATATTTCAATTGTAAGGTTCGCATTAGCATACATTTATAAGAGTGGAGAAAAGTATATGTATTTTTTAATAGTTTTTTGAATATGGCTCTTTGAAGACGAAAAAGCATAGATTTTCTTACAAAATGACAAATCTTAAATAACTAAAAAACTACTACAAATTTTTGAAAAAGAAAAAAAATACTTCTTCATTATGTCAAAACACAATTATGTGCCGAGTTTCGTGCCTGGGCGAGGCTTCTGGGGCGATATATTGTGATTACAGACACACAGCCGCGCTTATTATTATGTATAGATGTAAATAACATTAATAATAAAATGAATTAAGATTTATGGTTATTAATGCCTTAATTATCAATAAAATCACGGTATTTATTAATGCAGCACGATTTACTATGAGACTATAAATAATAAAGAACTCCAGTAACTTCGAAAAAACCCAAATAAACCCTGAAAAACCCAGAGGTTCTTTTTTTTATTTTTTTTTTTTTTACAACCCTGAGTACTGGTAGTAAATATTAGAGGAAAAAAAGAATATAAAACTCAATTTAATTAAAGAAGAAAAAAAATCTAACAATTTAACAAAATGTTTAAAAAATTAATTTAGTTTTTTTCCCGATTAAATCTATTCTATTTTAATGCATGAAAAATCCCACACTTTTTCCTCTATTTAAACATGGACTTCTCTCCACTAAAAATAGAATAAAGTAAAAGAGGTTGAAAAATCTGCATATTTAACAATGAAAGAAATTTCCATTTAAAAAAAATTCCGAATTGGTTACTCTTCACTGAAGAGGGAGCTGAAAGCCATAAGAATTTGTCTCAAAATAAATTCGAAGAGATTGAATAGGCACAGATTTTTCAGGTGAAAACTATGATATTAAAGGACATTATTCTGACAAATACGTTTGGAGAACATTAAAAGTGGTATAAGTATTAATACTTTTCCTGTATTCGTAACCTGCTACACTTCGGCGCCAAGAAACTGGAATTTCCGCCAAGCGTAAAGGGATAGCTGATGCACGACGGTGTTATTCAAGCTTATTTTAGAAACTTTTAAAATGTATAATACCATACGAATTATATTTAAAAGTAATTTTATTTTTAAAATTGGAGTTGCTTTACTGCATTCAATACTTTGCATTACTTTCTTTTTTTAAGTTATTTTATCCATCATTTAATTTAGTTTTATTTAAGGTAATTAATATTATAGTAATATTTTGTGCTTCGAATTTAGTAACCTGTAAGTGTTTTAAATGAAAAAGTAATTTTTTTGGAACTGTAATTCTTTGAAAATATAATATTTTTAGTATTAATTCGACAGTATGCATTATTTTTTTTTTTTTTTTTTTTTTTAAAAAAAANTTAAGAAAAAAAAAAAAGGCTTGAAACCATAGAGGCAACTCTTTCGCACTATAACGCTACTTTTAAAATTTCGCTTACAAAATAACTATATAAATAAAGATTTGTTTCTCATAATTTTATTCAAATCAATACAATCTACATCCAATATATTAACTACTTAATAAGAAATGAAAACCGTTGCTATAGTTCAAAACTATGTGAAACAAAATCAAATAATGGCAAATACGTTTATAAAGAGTACGTAGAGACAGATTAAGAGTACGTAGAAACCGATTAAGAGTACGTAGAAACCGATTAAGAGTACGTAGCGTAGAAACCGATTAAGAGTACGTAGAAACCGAAGCAATTCGCTCGTTAAATCAGAGTACTGGTTAAAATTATCAAAATTTAAAGCTTTAAGCGAGCTAGAAAATTTATAAAAATGTTTTGTTATTTATTTAAATATAATAACGTAGTTTCAGCTCAAAAGTATGTGTAATAAAATCAAATTATGTCGAACTCGTTTATTACTAGTACGTAGAAACAGAAAATTTAAAGAACGGGTTACTTTTAAAAAAATTTTTTATTATTATTTAGACTAGAAACCACAGAGGTAAAAAACTCTTTTGCACTATAATGCTACTCTTAAAATTTCGCCAACAAAATAAATAAATAAAAATTCGTCTCATATAATTTTACAATACAATGGATGGGAGCAAGCATAAGGGTCACCCTAGTGTTTACATACAAGTTTTGATCAAATTTAACAAAAGGTGTGGTTTTTAATCAGTTTCGTATAGAATGAAATTTTCACGAATACTCGAATTTTTTTAGGGATAGCTTCAATAAAATTATTTTCAAGTAATTAATGAAAAAAATTTAAATAAATTTAAATTAGTCTCATAATAACAGGGTGTCACAAAAGCTCTTTTACATTAAATTAAATTTTAACTGTAAATTATAAATGCAGGATTTCGTTAAACCAGGACTCATAAGTACGTACAATGAAAAAAAA
Organism: Parasteatoda tepidariorum; assembly: GCF_043381705.1. NCBI lineage: Eukaryota > Metazoa > Arthropoda > Arachnida > Araneae > Theridiidae > Parasteatoda > Parasteatoda tepidariorum. The sequence continues at coordinate 52,391,130 of NC_092208.1, forward strand.
AGTATTTTTAAGTAAAATAATCATGGAAAAAGCGAATGTATTAATTTATTAAAAAATAAATAAAATAATTAGGTTCTATATCAAGGAGAATTGAAGCATCAGCGAGCTTGAATTTGTCATTATTTTAAAACCATTTCCTCCATAACAGTGTTTTTTCGATACTTCTAGAACAAATATTAACAAACTAAAAATAATCACTTTTGATTTATATTTATTTATGTAAGTACGTATATAAGCAAAATAAGCATAACTATGAACTCATCGATATTGATTAGTGACACTTTTTTCCAGCAAAAAAAGATTAACATTCAAATGATTGCAACAAATTACTTTTTCGAAATTTATCGCCCCCTCAGCAAACACATAATGATTGAGGGGGCGATTAAAATGTTGAGCTGATCACTCTGGGCTATTTTATCCCACACTCGCTCTCTTCTAGATACACAAGACACCTACGCTTAAACAACTTGATTTCAAGCTAATATTGAAAATATCTTTGGAAAAAAAAAACACAGAAAGATTAAAATTAAAAATTGCTTCCACCCACGACATAAAACAAATATGAAGCATTTATTCTTAATACCCTTTTTAAACGAATTTTAAACGCATTAAAATAGTTTAAAGTTTCACTTTTTCCTACAGCAATTTTATATATTTTTAAAATTTTAGCAGTTAAAAATAAACTTTTCTCGAGGGGGTGAAAATGATTACATAAATAATTATTCTTAAATAAAAGCAACTCTTACGAACGCCAACGATCATTTGAGGACAACAATAAGGGTAGAAAAAGCATAAACAAAATCACATATTCATATAAAATATATGAATTTGAGTTTGTCAAGATTATTTAAACACATTTGCAAGACATAAATTTTTAAATACACTCTATTCTCCACAGTTTTGGGTCACCATTCAATTTTTTAATAAAAAGATGCTTGAAATTGAGCGAATTTGAAATTAAAATTTTTGTACTTAATAAACTTAATTAAACTTAACTCGTACTTAATACTTAAAAAACTTTTTTACTTAATAACTTCAATGTTCTGAATTCTATACCACTTTTATAATAGTTTCAGTATGAATTTCGTCAATTCTTAGTAATTATGTTGACTGGATACTGTTTTCATACTGAAGGATGCAGAATCGAAAGAGGGAGGGGGAAAATTTACCTTAAGAACTTTAAAATGTTTGACACTTATATTAGTTTTTCGTAACAAACTTGTGAGCTTTTCAGAAATATAAGAACAATTGATTGAACATTAGAGAGATTTTGCAAAGCTTTACGGTTTCTTTAACTCTAACGCTTATTTGGAATTTAAAGCACATGCGCGAAAATTTCTTTGCCATTTTCTATATTGTAAGCGGTAGAAAATGAAGTTTGCGTTATGTTTCACATAAGACTATCATTACGAAAAATCTTTGCATTATCTTCAACGTAAAACATTAAAAAGAGCATCTTAATGTATTTTCAAGCCAGTTTATCTTAAAATGGCTTATCTTAAAAAAAAGCAATTAAAGGTGACTAGTTAACGGTGAAATTCACAAATTCGTCATTCCATGCGATAATAATGCGATGTCGTAAATTATTTATTTATTTATCTGTAACAGTATTTTAAAAAGAATTAACAAAAGATTTAAAAGAGAAAAGTCAAAGTTTTTGCAGTAAAAACCAACAAAATTTCGTTAAAAAAAAAAAAAAAAAAAGGAAATAAATATTTTTTACTGTTTTTTCCATTTTAAAAATTAATTTAAGGGGAAAATAAGGAACGACCTAGTAAAACTTTTTTTGAATGAAAATAATAGGATTTATTATTAAAAGTAAGCAGATTATCGAGAGAGAAAAATAATAACTCAAAATGAAAATTAAAACGGACTTAAAGAAAGCAACGAACTTAGTTGGCAAACCTAGAGAACAAAATTGGATTAACCAACAACTCGTTGCATAACTCTCACTGAAAAAAAAATGAGAAAAAAAAGAGAGATTAGTTCGTAAAAACTTTTTTTTTTCTAAATTTGTGTAATAAAATTTCTCAACTTTATAACACACGTGTCCAGTAACTTAGATGCAAAGTTCTTTACACAAAACTGCATATGAAATGGACAATCGGTTAGAGACTTTAAGAATAAAACCATTTACATGAATGATAATTATATAGTTAGGGGGCGAAATTTTTAATTGCTACAACACATGTTAGAGTTAATAAATTTAATTTACATGTGTAATAACCAAATATTTTACAATAAATTAGTTTATTAAAATTTCTTTATTTTATTTTAAATAAGTCGAAAATATATAACAAAGAATATAAAAAATAAAGGAGTACAGCAACAAATATTAAAAGTAAATAAAGCAGGGAAGAATACAGCACTGAATAAATAAATAGAAAAGGTAATAACGTTTTGAAACAGGATTTTGGTAAACTCAAATGCAATAAAACCGTAGAACCATTTAAAGAATTCGATTAAAAATAAGACGATTAAAAAATAAAGACTAGCGCATATAGTGAACAAGCAGCATTAACTTTCACTGATTTTATCGAAAGTAATTTTGATTTTCTAAAAACAACATTTGAAAATAAGAATTCTGTATCATTTAATTTATCTAAATATTTTTTTCCCTTTCACTAACTTTTAATTTTAAAAACCCCGAATCATTTTTAGAAAACTCTAAGAAAGAAGAAAAATATAAATTAAGAAAAATAGGATAAATACGATAAAATCAGAAAAAAACTTTTTTTCCATGTTAAAGAGAGGGGGGAGTAAAAGTTTACAGTTTAGAATAAATACTGATTTTTATATACAGTACAACTTCAGTTATTCATCGTGACAGTTCAAAACCTTTTATTTTATACTTTCAAAGTAGATTAAATTGATAACGATTAGTACACTTATTTAGTCTTTTCTAACCTACTATAAAAAAAAAACTTCTTTTTCTAGCTCAAATTTATATTTTGTAACTACATATTATGCAAATATTTATATTGTATAACTATTTATTTTTTTTAATGACTAGGAAGCTCAACGCCCTGTACACTTCGCTCACCAACCTCGTGGTTGCTCCTCATTCATCATCGTTTTTTTTTTTTTTTTTAAGACGATAAAAAAGCACATTATGTTTATAAAACAGGTATTTATTATAATTTTATGCAAGCACATTTTATTAATATGCTAATCGTTATGAAATGAAAGGATACCTAGACTTAAAAAATCATGAACAGTAGTTGAAAAAAAAATTATAATTAGGAATAAAAAATGTGCAAAAAATTATAAGTAGTAAAAAAAGTAATTTTACTTGTGAATAATCTGTAACCATAATCTTACATTCTATAACAGTTCTCATTGAAAACAATTATTATCTATTTAAAAATTTCGAAATAAATTTCAAGATTTATATCGAACTATTTAAATGTTAAGATTTATATATAAACGTTAAGTATTTTTTATTTATTCATATTTTTGTTATAGACATTAAGTCAAGACCGAGCTTATAAAATTGAAATATCGAGTAAGATAAATTTTTCGACAACAAAGAATTATTATTTTTTTTTTAAAAAATGGGAAAAAAGCGCTTAAAATTGTAATAAATTTGGAACAAATTAGAATTTTCTTTTTTAAAAGAAAAAAACAACCTCGATAAGTTTATCATTAAAAATGGTCCAATTAGCCACGCCAAATTTTAATTCTATATTATTGGATTTTACCTGGAAGTAGATTTGCTAACTTTGTTGTTTTTAGTACAAGCTAGTTAGTACAAAAGTCTAATCATAAATTCTTTTTATTTCATGGAACTCATGCATTCTGTACACATTTTCGTAATTTCAAGTTTCTAAGTCTTTTAACTTATACGCGGAAGAATAAGTAAAATAAATCCAAGAAATAAGAAAAAATTGCAACAAAAAAAAGCACTGAAAATTGCATTAACTTTCGAACATTTTAAATTACAATTTCTAAAAAAGCTCATGTTAAGTATTCCCACGCCTTGTAAATCAGTCCACATCCTATTATTAATTAATTTGAGTTTATTAGTTAATAATTTTCGAACTAATTTGACATGTTACTAGTCAATTTCGTAAATTACACTTTCATTCACGAAACTGAACATTTTCATTTAAACTAATTTACAATAAGTTAATGTCAAAATATGCCATCATCTATTTTGTATCCATTATGGGTTACATGAGCATTAAATCACTTTGAATGATTTGTTTAAAGGCGTATAATTGTTATTTAAAATTTGTAACAAACCAAAAACGTTAAAATTGTAACTTCAATTAAACGTCAAAATTGTAACTTCAATTTCGTTAAAAAAAAATTTAAAAAATTTTTTTTTACATCCATCCGCACACCAACATAGGTTTTAGTAATAATAATAAAAATCTTCTTTCATTAATTCTGAAACTAAAAATAAAACTTATCATTTCCCGTATTCCTACTAAAATCGGAAGCAATACAAATAAAGTAGTTGAGAACTAGAAAATTCCAAGAACTACAGAAATAAAATTGAAGAAATTTCCCAAATTTCTCAGAATCCATATTAATATCCGCTTCAGAATTGCTCGTGAGATTGGCGGGATTGCTCAGAGGATAACACCGTCTCCGGTTATTTTTGGCGACTTTCTAAGACATTTTACATTTTGATTTAATCGAGTTCAAGAGCCGCTATTCGTTTTAACGCGACATGCTAATGCAATGCAACTCCGAACATCGGAAGGGAAGACAGATTGAGAGCATCCTGCAGAAGATGAGGAAGGATCCCCACATTCTCCCCCCTCTACACCCACCTTCCAGTGTTTCCTCTTGTATTTGAAATTCTCATATTCCCTTTAACTTTGTCGGACTGGAGACAGTGTAGCCACTTTTAAATGACGGGTTGGGCACAGATCTGCGAATTAAGTAACTATTTTTCATGCGGAATTGAAATTTCTAAAGCTGCAAAATTGGAAAGGAAATAAAGTATGCTGTTAAGCTTGAAATACTAACTTTCATAATATATATGCGCATAACTTAAGGAAATAGAACAAACGTAAAAGACTTTGGATTTCGCAGTGAGAATTCTGTTTCATATTTTCATGAATATCAGGGTAGGCCATTTTGGCATCAGAAATATGATTTTGTCAAAACACCGGCAAAATTAATGAACTGCATAAATACTATTAGATAATATATTATTAGATAGTACTGTTAGATAATATTATAAGTCGTGTTCTTAAAGTTCGATTTCTCAGAAACTATTTGACCGATTTTGCCATGTAAATTTGCATTCTTTAAAATAATTTAAAAATTGTATACCTTAAAATTCAAAAACTTTTCCCCATTATAAAATAATAAATAATTACTAAAAGTTATTTTTCACTTGAAATTATCTTTGGATAAACTAATTTAATAATTGTGCGAAAAAATTTTAAATTCGCTAAAAGGTTCTGGAGATATATTGAAATACGCATAGAGTAAAATTAACATTAAGAGGTCCAAACTTTGGAGAGCTTTCCTGATCAAACTATTGAGACCATATTTCCCAGATTGAGGCCACTCCCTATATTTTGGGAGTCTGAAATCCGATTCTGTTAAAAAAAAAGTATGTTTGTTTAGAGAAAATACGATTTTGTGTCTGATTTTGTAACTTAAAATATCGTCTACACTAATTAATTAGTATATTTGAGGCCAACCCATCGAACCATCAAGTTTGAGTCCTAGAATGTGAAGGTCCGGTCATTAGATCAAAGGTTATTCAGGGTTGTTTACTTTGCGCACAGTATATTTTTTGAAAAGTTTCTTATAGGGAACAAATTAAATTAACAACTTAATAAAAAATACTAATATGCTATCTTAATGGTTCCAATGACTTACGAAAGAATAAGTTCTATATGTGAATTAAATTAAAAATCGAAGGCAAAACTGCACTTGTAATAATAAGGAGCCAATTTTTTTCCCTTTGCTGACATTATCATGGTTAGAAGCCTACGTAATATATATTAATAATCAATAATCGAAGTCAATGCTGTAGATGATTTATTTAGAGCTTAAACTAAAATAAAAATTATATTAACCACCCCAAGTTAAATAATTTATCTTAAGCAAAGTTCAATTTTTTTAGTTTGTAATTTTCCCATTTTTTAAAATAAAACAACAACATTTAGAAACAAAATCATTTATTTATCAAAGCTATTATTTAAAATATTTACATTTCTTGTGCACAAGTCTAGAGGCTCAACAAAATGGACAGCCGATCGTTTGCTGCTGGATCTGGTCCCTCTCTTCTTCGTTAGATCCATCGGCACTTCACTCCATTCCTGAAGAATCTCACAAGTCTCTGGCGTTGACCGTTCGCATGCATGGCACACCTCTTGTAGCTCTTTAAAGATGACCTCATATTCGTCCGGCACCTGGTCCGAGCTGCCTACCTCCAACTCGAACATCATTTGGTCAAAGAGCTGATTCTCCATGTCTGTCAATATCAGATCCACCAGCAGAGGCATGTCCTCACCAGTGTTTTGGCTAGTCACTGGATCCTAGGAGGGAGGCAGCGGCGTCGGCACGAGAAAGATTTGCTCCGAGCTTGCAAGAGGTTCCACTGGCACGGGTGGAGGAGAAGGTGGTGGACAAGGTGTTTGCAAGGGTTCTGGTGCAGATGAACAAGGTGTTGACATGGACTCTGGTGCAAGCGGACAACTAATTTTCTCCGAGGATGTAGAAGGTTCCATTGGCGTGGGTGCCTCTTGAACAAACACAGGAGGAAGAGGTCGTCGTGGACTGCTTCGTGTCTTTTTAGCAGGAGGCGATGAACAGAATCGCGTCCTTTTCACAGGAGGTGCTTCCTCAAGCATGTGCACTGGCGTGGGTGGAGGGAGTTCATAGCTCTTACGTTTAAAATCACGATGGGCCCGATAATCGTACTCATTTGTCACTTGGCAGCTATCGCCTGTAATGTCCAACGTGAAGGGAGTTTTTTGAACAGTCATGATCACGTACTTCACTCCCTCCGGCACCACATATCTTTTCCAAGGCTGAAAGGCGTAGACGTCATACTTGAATTGGTCTGATGGTATCAAGCTCCTCCTCGCCGTGTAAGGCTCTTTGGCAAGGCTGGAGAGCACGTAGATTTGGAGGGGTGCATCCGACCTCTGGTACACATGCTTTGTCCCTGCACTCACTGTCCTCAGTCGAAAAGTGAATCTAAATTTCACAATATACAGTAATAAATTTTTAAATTATGGGAGTAAACGCAATCTGAAAAATTTGGCACCAAAAGTTCAGTCATGAAACGGGACATAAGTTTGCACCGCAACTTTTCTTTTTGAATTTTTTTTCTTATCTCTGAAATTAACAATTGGAAGATATATATAAGAAATTGCATTTTTAGTAAAACTTGTTCTCTAAAGATAATTTCACACTAACTATAATTTTCAATTATAACGATATATGTCGTTAATGTACGATAACTTTTATATCAATGATTAATGAGTAACATATCGCACTCATTAATCATGGATATTAAAGTTTGTGTGCCTGACAATTAGAAAAAGCAGTCGCTTAACATCAGGTCCTTGTAATCGATAAGTAGATTATGAGAGGTTGGGTACCAACAGAGGGTAGATGCCCCAAACGTACATAAATTATATATTTGAGTACCACACTTAAAATTAGATCAGTAAAAATCTCAACTAATTGTTCTAAATATTAAAAAAAAAGTCAAATTCTTAAAAGCAAATTTTTTTTTGTCGAGGCTTAAAAAAGTTAAACAAAAGTAGTTGTCAAGTTGAGTTTGTTTTAATTAGCAATTAAACGTGTCAAATACTGATTTTTTTTTTTAACGTTATGGTCATGCTGCCTTTTCGTTTTTGAGCAGTGTCATTAAGCTACATTTTTTTTTATTTTTAAGTTTATGTTTTGCTTTAAAATTTTTTGTTTGCTCTCTTAGATCTGTATATTTTCTTAACTTAAAGAAATTTATAGCAGTTTAAGGTTTGTTTCGTTTTGGCGAAAAAACCTTTGCATTTGAAATTCGTTGAATCGCATAATAATAACTATTAAGGGCACAGTTTGATTTTGACGAAGTTGCTCGTTTGGTTTATTATCCATCAAAGAAGCCATTGAGATACTTAGTATCTTTTTTTTAATGCTAGCATGTATTGCACTAAACATTTTAATAAAAAAATTCACCACGAAACCATACGAATAAGTAAGAGACAAAAATTAAATCCACGTTCACTTGAGCAAAATGAGTTTATTATAATTACGCTATTGTTTTGATATATGACTCTGTACAATTATAAATCTCAAAATTCTAGAAGCTCTACTTGTTTAAAATGGCGAGCAAGCGGGGCGTCGGTGGCTAGCACGTGAATAAATTTGATATTTGGAACGAAATCGATGGAATAGTTTTCAAAAAAGAAAATTTTGAGATTAAGCCTTTTTACAACTGTTTTCACAATACAGATCAATAACGATAGCTAACTTCAGTAACTTTTAACAGCAAGCGCATTTTTCACATTGTCAAATATTGTTAGTTAGTTGTTATTTCTAGTGCAAAGAGCCATATTAGGCTATACCGCACTTCTCACGTGGTAAAAATAATGCGAAAGGGTAAAAATTGGTTTAACTCCTTGAGTAAAAACCTACGTCCCTGCGATAAAATATATCATTTTTGCAACGAGTATCTCCAATTAAAAACTGTGAAGTTGGATATTCATGCTTGAAGTACAGTTGTCTAAGTTGTTTGAACTTAATACGCAACATAAATATATTTTCTCTAGGTTGTTTTAATTAACTTTTACAGAAAACTGAATCAGTCTAAGATGTTTGTGAATTAAATTCTAAAAGAACGTTAAAAAAATTAGAAAAGTTACCTTTATATAAAATTACACTAGAAACTAAAAAGATTTAATCTACATTTTAATAAAATAGCAAAAAATGGGATTTTAATTTTTAAAATAAAATCTAACTATTTAATAATAAAAATAATAAACGTTGTATAATGCTAGAGTTACGAGAAAAAGTCATTCATTTAACTCCACATCCATTAAACTCATAAACTTAAAACAAAGTCATTATTTTTTATGGCTATATTATAGAGTCGGTCGTTAACTTTAACGATCAATTTAGCAGGAATACTAAATTGCTAAAGTGAAAATGTTACAATGCCATGAAGTAAAAATTAATTTAAAAGAAAAATAGATATGAGCTGAAAAATTCAGAAATCTAAATTTCATCATATTTCAGAGCAAAATTTAAGAAATAAATTAGAATTTAGAAATTAATTCTATTCAATAAATATTTTGATTATTTACTCTTAGTAGGAGTAGGGGGGAAATTGACAAGCAAACAATCAGAATTCATGATGTTACAAATTTGTAAATATATGCATAATATTGTGAATATTCTTGGGTTATGAGGCTAAATATCTCAGAAGGACTCTAAATAAACAGTTAGATTCGAAAATTTGCAAGAAAGTCTCGTAATTCTAAGGTAATTTAGAGAGAAAAATAACGCCTCTTTTTTTTTTTTTTTTTTTTTTTTTTTTTTTTTGATGGAAGATTTGGCTTGTTGATGTTTTTGTCGACTTGACAATAATCTTGGTGGTACTTAGCCAAAGAATATAGAAGGAAGAAGTTCAACTCTTCGAATGCGTAACTAACAAGAGGAACTGCTCGATTCCGAATGCTGTAACAGAAAAGCAACTTAAATTGCGATCAATATAATCAGATATAGCAAAGCATCATATGTACCAAGATTCAGCAAAGTGACAGTCAGGAGGTATGTCATCTGAGAACTGGTTGTTGGATAACTCTGAATTATGGTTAAGTATGCAGTCTCCCGCTAACCGCCATTTTATTCTGTCTTTTTATATCATATGTTAAAAGATTTAATCAACGCGGATGATATAAATGTATTCTAAACGAAATATCTTAATGAATAGTACAGTATTGTTTATAAATAGTGCAAAAATGCAGAACAAACCAACAATAAATAAAAGGAGAATTTTTCATCTCCTCTCCAATCTTTCCCAACCCCAATAGTGGTGGGGAGGAGAGTAGGATGAAAATCCGTTTCAAAAACTTTTTCTGGTGAGCCCCTAAATGTTGCGTTTTCCTTTATATACATGACCACATCAAGCCTTGAAGGACCGGTTTACATTATGTCTATCGAAGCTAGCCTTCTTCCCCAGTGAATTTTGTTTTTAACTTAGCGACCACTTTGGCAGCACAATGGTTGTTCTGGAAACTTCGAGTTTCAAAGCGAGAGGACCAATATTTACGGAATTATGTGAGGATTGTCTAGAATCATTTGGAAAGTTCCGAGGTTCGTCTCTAAGCCTATATAAATAAGTGTGGACCGCGAAATAATTGGCCTGCTTGTGATTACAATAGTGTTCTTATCTGCGAGTTCAATGAACTGTTTGAGGTTTCATAGTTTTTGTCTTGTTCAACTACTCAATTATTTGAGTATTTGTGTTCTTGAAATAGCTGTATTTTCGAGAAGATTCGGTTAATAAAGTTTTGGAATTCTTAGGAACTGTTTTATTCATGCCCATACAAAACGAATCCCTTTGCTCGGTACAATAAGCTCATTGTAAAATAGATACATAAGAATTGATTTTTTTTTTATTTCCTTCATTTGATTTCCCATAAGTATCACTTTTTTTTCTTTTACAATTTATTCAGGATACTTCAGAATTATCCTGATTTTGGTTCTTTTGATAAAAACATTTTAGATAATTAAGGTTTAGTATAAGTTTTGACTTATTTCTACGTCTCCACAAAATGCGTGCAACGGAACTGATAAGTTGCACGCATAAACTGATATGTTCACGCATAACAAGATGAACCTATTCATGTATAACGGAAAATATATGTTCACACCATGATAGAACGAATATGTTCTTTCTTCGTACTTTCGAATGAAAAGGTAATTGTAATAATTTGTATATTCAGAAGGTAGATTTGCAAACATTCATTTTAACGTGGGACTATATTGTTAAAAAATTGAAGCTTTCGGATTATTCTTATTTTCCGCGTCTTCTTTTAATCATTGGCTCATATAGACAGGATTTTATTGATTTTTAAATATCAACATGGACTTACGGGATTAGAAATAATTATTGTGAATAATTTAAATAAAAGCATTTCATTTCGAAACCGATAAACTAATTTAACCGAATATGAGGTGGAAGAACTAATAAAAATAAGATATATAATATCCTTAATTTCAACAGAATTTGAAAATGAACTATCTTCTAATACGCACTAAATTTTTCTGACTATCTTTAGAATCAATGAAGAGTATTTTTTAAATTACATGCTGAATTTAGAAACACTTTTAAGTACGTTTATATTTTATACAATTTGCTGATGAAAAATAATATAGCTTAAGGTCAAGCATTTTCATTCTGAAGACTAAGACTTGAAAGAAATCAGTTGTACTAATTAGTTAAATTATTTATAAAAATCGTTGAACTACCACAAAAAGGTAAAGAGTGAAAGGTCCACGACTGCATTCATATTGTATATTTCTGAAAATTTTATTTTCATAATTACGATTAGAAATCATTGACATTAGTACATACATGTAACATTTTGAATACATAATCCCTTGATGTAAAATTAACTTTATGCTCAAATTACTGAACTGTTACTGTATTCATCATTATTAAGCTTCAGAAAGAATTATTTAAGTTGAAAATAGATTGCTTAATATTTCCTTTAGGAGGGAGACTCTTTGATGAGTTGCATGTGTATTATTGCATATTCAATTACAATAGTTCAAATATTCCGCATAAAACACTAAAAATCTACTAATTAGCAGGGGGAAAAACGTGTTTCAAATGGAGAGAAAAAAAATTTTAAAAAAATAAATAAATAAAATTAAAATCATAGTGTTTTATATTTTTGCATTTTTCCCTACTATTGTAGGCGTCCCGATAAACAAAAATGGAATTTAAAAAAGATAATAAATTAAAAGGAAACTTATATCGTAATTTTAAAAAGTGGCTTGTTACATTATTGATAACTGAAACGAAAAAGTTGTTATGACTTTTCAATGTTTCACAATAAACCTTACAATTTTATTATTATTTTCAGGGTACTGTTTATGCACGGTGTTTTACTTTTTTTTGTAACAAAAATTAAGACTTTATAAGAAATATTTTTATTCTTTTTAAAATGGTGACATTTTTAAGACTTTGTCAACTTGAACAAGAGATATTAAACAGATATTTTTTTCCTTTATGTTTTTAACTATCCTAAGCTCCAAGAAAGTAGGGTCAAAACTAATTAAAAGGTTTAATATTATACAAACTGAAGAAGAAACTTAAAAAAAAAAAATTTATAAAGCTATGAAACAGGGAAAAATTTGTAAAGCACTGAAGTTCTACGCAGGGCAGTTATAACAGAGCATCCACGGTTTTCTAAAGAACTTGCGCAGAACCTACGAGCAGGATGCCGCATTAAAGTGAAAAATTGCTTTAACAGAGAGCACAAGAGCTGAAATCGGTTATACTGCGCCAAACGCAAAAAACGTTATGTAAACTTGGTAAGATGGTCAAAAGCTGTAAAAGGCTAAGTTTGGAGTAAAAATAAGTGAGAGAGAACAGATCAATGGGCTATGTGATACCCATGTTTACTCAAAGAAGGCAAATTAAAGAAGTTTTAAATTTCAGGAAGGAATTAATAAAGTTAATTCTTACCTCTGCGAAAAATTCTTCCATAAACCCATTACCTCTCGTGTCTTCAACGTTGACGGCGACGTCATCGTCCCCTTGTGCCTAAAATTATAAATACAATATACTTTTTAAGAATAAGAAAATTAGGAGAATAATAAATTAACTAAAAAAAATAATAAAAATAAACCAAAATTAAGACTTAAAATAAACAAATAGAAATAATATATTGTAAGAATATTTAATTTTAACAAACTTCGAGGGAAAATTTTTTTAAACAAAGTTTCAGTAAATTTAAGTGCAAACAAGTAGCAAAAATTAAGTATAGATAAATACGATTAAAAAAACATAACATTTGAATAACCAAGAACAAGATTGAGAACAACTTTCTCGTACAATATTTTTCACTTTTTTTTAAATGTAACAACTGTCATTTTTACATACTGCTATCACAAAATACTTTTTAAATAGAAAAACAAAATCGTACTATACTTCGGGACAAGAAAGGAATGGATGATTTTTCCCTTTTTACAATCCTCCTTTCTCTATTTTTTTTCAAAAATATCTTAAACATGGAAAAGTTAAAATTAACCAGCTGATTTGAAAAGAACAAAAATATCAGTACTTGCACCGTGTAAGCACACGCATTAACAACTATTTAATTTTCCAGTAGCAGATAAATATCACAAGCAATGCATGCAATTTGGTTTCAATACTGGAGCGACTTCATAGCATCAACATCAAAAATGTCATGACGATATGAAGGTAAAGTGATCAAAAGAACTTCTTATCAGAACATACCTTAGATATTGTTTCGTTATCAGCTGAACTTTTGAATCATCTTGCACTTTTAATTTATGAGCGTTATTTTTTATTCTAACTGTAGAACGGCAGTCTAGGAGAAACTGATAAATTGATACATTTTTGAATACATAATTCACCAAATAAAAACGCCATAAAAAAATTCGATCAAATAGAAACTTCATAAAAAAATTCGTCAGCCATAGCTTTATTTATGCATTCGTTAAAATGTATCAAATTTAATTTTCAAATCGTGATCATGGATATGGTTTATATTAACGTTATTATCAACTAATATAATTTGTTATTGCTGTAAGAGCGTCTTGGGGCTAAACTGCACTTACTTACCTAATTTTAATAAGCATTTTTATTATGAGAGTTATTTTAACTGTAAAATGGCAATCTAAGAGAAACTGATAAATTGATACATTTTTGAATATTTAACTCACCAAATAAAAACACCATAAAAAAATTCGTCTGCCATAGCTTTATTTATGCAGTCGTTAAAATTTATTAAATTTAATTTTCAAATGGTGATCATGGATATGGTTGATATTAACATTATTATCGATTCATATCGTTTGTTTATTGCTCTAAGAGCGTCTTAAGGCCAAATTGAGCTTAGTTACCTATTTCAGGGTGCGTACCTAAATTACTAAAAAAAGGAAACCTTCTAAGTTCTTTTTAAGAATTCAAAAAATATTTTTAACCACTTTCCCCCGAAAAAAAATCATAATTAGGGTCTGTGCAGCAATAAAAAAAATTTTTCTTATCGCTTAAAGTTCTTAATTTATAAACATAAAATCGATAAAATTCAAAACCATTTTCAAAAAGTAAATATATACATTTCATTTTAACAAGTACTTATTTAGCTAAATAAGTCTAAATCAGTGATTAAAAAACGTTGAGAAACACTCATAAATTAAGAGAAAATATGTAATTTATGTAATCAAAGAAAAATAGTTTATGTTAAAAAATAAAAAAAAAACTCTATCAAACCTTTTACAATATGAGGTTATTCTGAGCTAGTAACTAGTAATAAAAAATTAAAGCGATCAATAAAAAAAAGATATATTGAATCGTTAAGAGGTACATTGTTAATTACTTAAATCAAACACATTAAAGATTATTAACTTCGTTGCAACAGCTTGCACCTCACGGAACTAGAAAAAGAAAAGCGCCTTAGTCAATACATCAATCCTTTCATACAAAATGCGTTAAAAAATATATAGTATAACAGGTTCTCTTACTTGCTATTTTCGCATATAATAATCATTTTATACAATGAAAAGAAGGAGTTTGCAATGAATTCATTTTTTTTACAGGAGAAAAATATTTAAAATTAGGATTAAAGGAAATAATATTTTAATTTTTCTCTCTTAAACCTCTGTTTTAATAAATTCAATAAGTGGAGTAGGCATTTTATGAAGAATTATATATAGATTACCAGTTCCTATAAAAGTTTTATTTTCAAATGAAATACTATGAACTTGTATATTAAGGAATGTACAATTCTGTACTTTAGTAGTCTGTGCCAGGCAATTATATTGACAATCGAGTCGTAAAGCAACGAAGTCTCAAATGATTTTTAACAATCCGATATAAATCACCGAAGTCTCCAATATTTCTTTAACAATCAAACATAAGTACTCGTGGATTGCATTTTAGTTTTACTGTTAACAAGTATATTAACTAGTTATCTTGCTTATTAATTAAGATGATCTTTGCTTACTTTGCACGAATGACAACATGCGAACCATAGAAACATAATATATACATTAGATTTTTTTTCACTTTTAATTAATACGAATACATTTTATTGATTTATAAAATGGCCTAAGTAAAAAGATTTTGAGGGGTCGTCCATAAATGATGCCCCACTTGGAGGGGAGGGAAGGAATTAAGATTATTAAAATTGTGACAGTTTATGACAGGAGGTGGGGTAACCAGGAAAGCTATATTACACATTTTGTTTCAAATTAAAATAGTTAAAATCAGCTAATTAAACATTTTTTACAATAAGTTTCTAAAATTTTTCCCTTAAATAACAACACAGTTTAACATTATTGTTTTATTTTACAACCGTCGTTGAACAGCCGACCCAACTTTGAGTTTACGACTACCTATGTTCAACTCTGTAGCCTCGTAACTTTGAACTTAATCCAGAAGACAAGGGAACTCCTGAATTAAGTATTGAGGAGAAAGTTGCCTTCGGGGAGGACTTCTTGATAGAACTAACCCGCATTTACGTTACATGGAGAGGAAAATCATGAAAACCTACCACGGTTAGCCTGATAGCAAGGGGACTCTAACTCATGATCCGTCGACCATTGAGGTTATTTTACGTCAGCTCCTTAATCAGTGCGAGCTTCGTATCAACAAGCCATTACAGGGATTCGAAACCGGGTCACCTCATAGGGAGAAGAGCACTCTACCCCTTAAGCCCCCACGTCTCTCACAAATGTCATTTAAACACGCAGTATCTACATTGTAGTAATTTGTTGTAAATGTTTATATAATGTAGCTTGACCTGTGTGAAAAAGTAGGGGGTAAGGTGAAATGAAACACTTAGTGACAAAGGGGTGGAAGGGTTCAAAAATGTTGAAAGAAAGGTGGGACATCATTTATGGCTCCTATCTTTAGTGAACAAAAACAACATGCCAAACTTAAAAGCATTGAACAACCATCATGACAACCGCATTAATGAATTATATCAACAGAAAAATATTAATAGAAATGCTTTTTTTAAAAAAAATTTAAATATTCTTGTCACACTTTTATGAACTTTTGACGTTATTTGTTTTTGCATTAAGTCTCAGATATTCTTCAAGATATTGATTAGATAAAAATTTTGAAGAATAGCTGCGACTTCTTTCAACTGTGGCATCACGGATTACCATATTTGAACTAATACAGCATTTTTCGAGAAAGACAGTTGTCAACCGTTTGGCGACATGCTGATAGCTGTATCATGAATAATATCGGAAAACCATCATAAAAACATAAACTTGAACAAAGACAATAAAATAATCGATATTTTCATGTTTTCTGGAAAAAGAAATCAAAACCGCTAGAAAACTTTTTTCATTTTTTATCTTAAATGATTCTACAGTTAGAAATCCTGAATATTTATTAACAATAAATTTATTGCAGTTTTCAATTACAAGACGTGCACCGACCACGGTGCTGACGTAAAATATCCTCAGTGGTAGACGGATCATGGGTTAGAATCCTCTTGACGCCGGGCTAAATGGGAGGTTTTCCTCTCCATGTAACACAAATGCGAATTAGTTCAATCTAAAAGTCCTGCACAAAGGCTAGTTTGTCCCAATGCTTGAGCCGGGAGCTCCTTTGTTTTCTGTGTTGCGTTCAAAATTACAGAACTGTGGTGTTGAAGATTGATAGTCGTGAACTAAAAATTGGTTCGGCAGTTTAATGCCGGTTGTAAAATAAAATAGCAAACTATATATGAAATTCAAAAGAGGATGGAGAATTTTTTTTTTCTTTTTTGTTATGTAAAATAAAGCAAAATGACGTGAATTAAACACAAATAAAACTACAGAAATGGGCATACTACTAATCTGGTCCTATAAACAAGAAGCTTCGTCAGCGTTTAAACACTAAATGACAGTAGAAAAGGAGACAAACACGTGCAAAATGATTTAATCAATAGATACAGAAGAACAAACTTGAAGAAGATAATAATAATAATACTCTGCACAATCTCAATTTTCAATGATCGTAAATCAATCGGGTCACTTTACTTGACCAGAGAATTTCTGACTTTTCCCCTTCAATCTTGGAGGGGGGGTGATCAAAAGAACNAATCTTGGGGGGGGGGGGGGGAGAGATTACGTGCAATGAAAACTGACCGCGTAAGATACTACATTACATTTTGTAAAAGATCATTTCAGTAAATTTCATGATACATTTATTAGACAGAAAAAAAGTCTAAAATACTCATTCTCAGGAACATTTTTTTTATTATTTCCTATGTAACAATCAAGCATATATTAATATTTATTGCTGTACACAAGCATATATTAATATTTATTGCTGTTTACAAGCATTTTATTGCTGTATATACAAGTATGTAAGTAGAATATTTCGGAAAAAACTTATTTATCCCCGGGCAGAATATCGCTTTTTTTAACACTATTATAAATTTAAAAAAAAAAAAACTAAGGTTTCGGCTTACTGTTTTCCTCTGACTCAAGATTGTCGTAACTGTAACTTTACAACTGTAGTTTCCTCTGGTACACATTTAGTCAAAAAAATTTCATGTAACATTGAATTGCCTTAATATTTCCAGAATAACTGTATTTTTAAAATTTACTGTAATTTAAGTTTGTATTTGATTTCTGTTTTAGACCTCCCAAAATGTCGCTATTATCGAAATTCAAAAACTATTTGGTGCCAGGTATATACACTCTATATCTAAACAATCGACGCACCAAGAAGCAATCATCCGATTGCTTTGAAATTTCGTATGCTTGAATATTTTGAACACATATGGCTTGAATGATACCGACTGGGGACATATAGTCTTTAGCGACGAATCCCGCTTCCAACTGTGTCCTGACGATCATCGAAGACGTGTTTGGAGACGCACAGGGCAGAGGGGGGATCCTGCCTTCACTATTGCACGCCACACCGGCCCTCAACAAGGCATTATGGTCTGGGGTGCCATTTCCTTTGACAGCCGGACCCCTTTGGTCGTCATTAGAGGTACACTTACTGCACAGCGGTACGTCGACGACATCCTAAGACCTGTTTTGCTACCGTTCCTTTTGCAGCGCCCTGGGCTGGTTTTTCAGCAGGACAATGCCAGACCACATACGGCACGTGTTGCTATGAACTGTCTGCAAGCTTGTCAAACTCTTCCTTGGCCTGCCAGATCACCAGATCTCTCTCCCATCGAGCATGTCTGGGATATGATGGGAAGGCGATTGCATCTGGCACGGAATGTTGATGACCTCGTTCGACAATTGGATCGAATTTGGCAGGAAATACCGCAAGAGACCATCCGGGAGCTTTATCGGTCTATGCCACGCCGTGTGGCAGCTTGTATCCAGGCTAGAGGTGAGTCAACACCTTATTGAACTTGTTACTGTAACTCTGCAATTAATTATTCGATTGTTCTGAAATTTTAATCATTTACTATTCTGTACATTGTCTTCCTATCCACCAATTTTCGTTTCAATCGGACAACTCCTTCCTGGTGCGTCGATTTTTTTTGTTATAGAGTGCATTATGAAAGACATTTATATCTGTCTTGACTTGAATTTTTAATATTGCCATTTTATGCTACAAATGTATTCCATTCTAAGACATTCTTATCAGTTCCAAAACATTCTCTAACTGAAATATTTTTTAAATAAGTTACAAAAATGTGTCCAATTGATTACTTATTGTATTTTCAAACTCTACAAGATTTCTTACATTTAGTCATTTTTCTTTTGTTTTGTTATTTTACCTGTTGCTATAATTAATCATTACTTTTGTATTTATAAATATGTGAAAAATCTCATTTTAACTCTGCCATTTTTTTTCCTTTGTTGTTTTTAATACTTCTTATGAAATAAATTTAGTAGATATTCAAATAAATTTATAAAGAATATTTATTTGAATGTTTACCTAATTCAGATAAAGAATAGAATCTAAAGACATTTCTCGAACATTTTAACGAACGGTGATTTAACGCTCTGACATTTAATAAATATCTGAACAAGGTCCCCTTTGAAAATTTCAATGAATAAATTTTTATTATAATCGAAACAATTAATAAAAAAAATCAAATGAAAGATTTATTTTAAAAAAATTATTCCATTTATAAATTTCATAATTACTAACTTTTAAGTTTATTAGTTAAGAAAAAATAAACCTGTTCAACTTAAAAGAAATTTGTGTAATATTTTTACCATTTAATTTTTCACAGCATGAATATTGTATTATATAAAAAAAAGTATTATTTTGAAGAAAAAAAAGATTTTAAAAGTTACCAGTTCTGTAAATTCTTATTATGAACCAACAAACTTGTTGAGCCATAATATTGGTACCTTGAACCGCAATGCAATGCGAATTTGCTGTTACTGTTAATAAAGTGTTTAATTAAGCCATATTTCATTTTAAGTTGTACCATTGAAAGGTAATATCAAGTAATATTAAGGTTGCAGAGAATTTAAACGGTATTATTTTAATTTTTCCTTTTTTAATTTGCTTAAAATATTGTCGCCTTTTATGAGGGAATTTATTTAATCTAGTAGTTTTGTTTCATTTGATGCTGAATTTAAAAATTGTTAGATTAATTATTTTTTAAAGATAAGTTGTTTTAAATTTGAAAATCTGAAATTTCCAAGGAATCGGTTTAAAAAATCTTGAAAAATAAAAATTGTGACAGATAACGTTTTGCAAATTTTATTTGGTATTTTTTACCACATGAAATACAAATTAGAACAAAATTAGACGAATAGTTTCTGAGTAATAAAATTTCATAAACATGTAATTTTTATTTTTCAAGAACTTACAACCCGATTCCGATGAAATTTCAGATTTCGATTACCAAAAGTTTAAAGTAGTCTAAGACTTTACAAATATTTGATGAAAAAGTTTCTTGGATTTTAATTAAATAATAAAAAAATTACTTTTATTCCTTAACACAGTTTTTAATAATATTATTCTATAATTTTAATGAACTACTTTATTATTTCAAGAATGCAACAAGCATTCGAAACAACGGATTCGATGCAACAAGATACTACTTGATTAAAATACTTCATCCCCTTAAAAAATATACACAATGGAAATAACAGTCGACATATTTCAAAAGCTCAAAAAAAGCGGTCATTTTCAAGACAAACCAGACAAAAATAAAAGAATAATAGTTAGTGGATAAGAAGATAGAAAAGTCGATTGAAATATAAATCTAAATTTTTCATTTCAAATCACTTCTATTTCTTCTCATTCACGTCTGGCAAGTCTTGAGGATGGGCGCTACTTTTGAGTGCTTGAAACATATTTGACTGGCATTTCCAATTTGTATTTTTTGAAGCGGATGAAGATTTTTATATTTTACCGATTCAGTTCCTTGAAATTATTTATCCTGAAATTTTTCCTATTCCTATCCTATTTATCTTTTTATGACTAGGTTTCAGAGACGGTGAAATTTTCATTACATGAGGGCTCCATTAATTAATTAATGAAGAATGATGAAAGAAAATTTAAACAATCCCATTAGATTACTTTGAAGAGTTAATTTTAACATTAAGCTAGTAGACAATATGAAATGCCAATGTGTATACTAAGGTAAAGGTTCATATTGTTCTATAAAAAAAATAGAAAAACATAGTCAGTTTTTTTGAGGTTTAAAATTTTATAACATTTTCATTAGTCTAGGGGTGTATACAAACTGTGGCCCGCCGAGTATTGATGTGCGGGTGCAAAAGCTTCTAAACGTGATTTTTTTTTTTTTGAAAAATAAAAAAAACTTGAAAATTTTGAATTAAAAAAGATTCTACTGTAAATCTATATTGTTTCTCAACGCTACTATAGCTATTCAACGATTATTGCTATGATATACCGCATGGTCTTAAGAAATCCGATTTTTTAAATACGATATTACGATACGCGAATTTCGAATTTGAATAATCACTTTTCGACTTGGTTTATTTTTGCCGATTCTCCAAATAACGATTCGATCTTTGTTCTTCTTTTTTTGCTATTTATAATTATCAACTTCCATGTGGATTTCAAAAGTCTGATACATTTATTACCGTATTACGACTCGTAAGTTATAAATCGCGCATTTAATTTATCATTTTTTGACGTTGCTTATTTATGCTTATTTCATCGTAAATCTAAATGATTTTTTCTTTCTTTTTTTTAAAGGCAGCTATTCTTTCTACACTTTTCCATGTAATTTTGAAAATCCCGTATTTTTAATACGATATTATTACGACACGCGAGTTTCAAATCGCACATTTAAATAACTACTATTTGACACGCTTTGTTTTCGCCGATTTTATCTTAAATCCAAGTTATTTTTCAATCATTTTTTTCAAAAAATCCTTACTACGTGTTACCACTTCGTTTAAAAATTCCGAGTTTTATTACGACGAATTTTAAATCACGCATTTAAATAATAACTTATTGATGAGCTTTATTTGTACTGATTTCATCGAAAAATGTAAGTAGTTTTTCTCAATTATTGCAATGCTTCTCCACGTGATTTTACTTTAACTACTATGTTATTACAACACATGAGTCACTAACACCTCATTTAAATAATCACTTTCTGATACTATTTATTAGTATATATTTCGTTGTAATTAAAAGTAATTTTACCGTCGTTTTTTCAGCAGCTAGCGTCATGCATTTGTAAGTGGCACTTAAAATCTCGAATTATAATACAATGTTATTGAAACCTGAAAAATTCAAAAAAGTGGAGGAAAACGAGAATTTTTGAACTGCTCATTGTTTGTAAATTATTTTGTTATAAATTTTTCGTAACTTACGTTATGTTTTTAGAAAGAAAAAAAAATTTTAAATTTCATAAAACCTCTAATAATTCAAAAATTTAAAATAATGTCTGACAACTTTCAATACCAAATAAATATAGAATTTTATGCTATCATGGTTTTGTTATAATTTTTGGTTTTTGTTTAAACCTTATAATTTTTTTTTATTAAAATATGCATTTTTCAACACTTTTAATGTGATTATTACATTTCTTTTGTTACAATTTATATATATATATAGCGCTTAGAGTACTAATATTTACATAAAAATTATCATATTTGCCGATAACATGACTAAATATGTGTGTGGCCGTTAGTCAATCTGCTGTGCAAGTGGTCCTTCATTCAAAAAGGGTATGCATCCCCACGATTAGTCAATAAAGAATTTATTCTGAAATCAACTAAATACTTTTTAAAATAAAAACAGTAGTCAAAATAAGAAAATTCCAACCTTGAATTAAATTTTTTTTCAAGGACTGTATGAAAACTGGTATACAGTATTGCTGATAAATTTTGGATTTTTCAATCATGCTTCCAAAACTAATTGGAAAAATGAATTTTTAATGCTTGTTTCATATTTCATATTCAAACAGTTATTTCTTGAGATTTACACATTTTTATTTTAAGTTATAAATTTTATTGCAAAAAGGTATCAAGAACTTCAACTTATTTCTTAACACATAATCTAAATTTTGATTACCAGACAAGGAAATGTGCCATAAAAATTTGTAAATAAAGCTTATCGTGTAAAATTAAATATTTAGAAAAAAAAATGGCGGAAAAGTGTTTGTTTGAAATCTATAACTTGAAAAATAGAACACAAGAATAAACAAAAAATAAATATTTGTTTATTAATTATTTACAAGTGTTTCATTGCTTCATTACTAAGTGTTACATTACACTAGACAAAATCTAATAGGCATCCTATAAGAAATATATCCTATATATGTCCTATAAGAAATATAATATTTCACCCGAATAGTTTTCATAGCCATAGTTTTCATGATAAAATATTACAAATACATTAGTATTAGAATATCAGTAGTTAGATATTAATTACAAATCTAAATCAGATAAAATTATAAACCTTCAATTATCCCAAACAGAATATTGAAATTATAATAATCCTTATAATTTTTTGAATTAAAAAAATACAGCACAGTATAATTAAATAATTTTTCCCATAAAACTTTTACAATGTCAGTCTTCAAAACAAGACACGTAAGAACAGGGTAAAAGCATTGGCTATAAAAAAAATTAGAGCAACCTTTTAAGATGCAAGTCTGTAAAACAAGGTATTCTACAATCATCGCACTTAATACACATTTTTAAAATTCCCGTCAAAAATGAAATAAAATAAGCATTGATACTGACGGTACTCAAATTAAGGTTTAAGCAATAATAGCAGCAACAATACAGGGAAATAAAGATTTTACCAGGGCAAAATATAGAATGTATTAAAAAAATTTTAATTTGACATAGTTTTTAATTTTAATAAACATTGATTGCTATTTCTATTAACGAGAAAAAAAATATTGTTTGATTTAGTCTAGTTTAAATTTATAATTACAATATAAGAAAAGGTAATTTTTTTTCTGTGTAGCTTATGTTTTTTTCATTATTATTAAAAGGATTTAAACAATTTTGCCTAAATAAAATTTACGATAAAAGCGGGGGGATCCCTGTCTCCTATCCCTATTTAAAGAANTCTCTATATTAAAAAAAAAAAAAAAAAAACATTGCGGAAAATCGAAGTTATTAGTGGATATGGCAGGATGAAAAATAGTTTTTTTACATAGTTAAACTTAGAATTTTTTCTAATTCCAAGTCTAACTATTCGTGCTATACATTTTATCTATCTTTCTACCAGAAATCCAACATTTCTTTATATTTTCCCTCCAGTCTTACTCAGTAAATATACATAAGTTTATTTTTCCTCATGTAATATTTCTTTCGCTTATTACTTATTAAATAATTATGACCATTGCATGAGTAAAAATTAAACTTACTGAAATGTTTGGTGCATAAATAAATTTATACGCTAAATTAGTAGGAAAATATATATATAGACATGCAATAAATAGATTTAATTTCAATATAGATAAAGCTCAACTATCCGGATAGTTGAGCTCAGTAAATTGAAATATTGCAAAATGGAAACACAGCACAAGAAATGAATATTTAAAAAAATCCCTATCTCTCTTTTTATTGCTTAAAGCCAAAATTTTTGTTATTCGATATTACAAAAAAAATGCCACACCTTAATAAAATCCTTAATAATAAACAAAAATACAACAGAGTCACGGGTTACATAATAATATAAAGACAACAGGAAAATAAACCAAAATATTAAATCATAATTTTCAATTTTGGTTTCTGTATAATTTTTGAAAATTCAGAGGATAAGCGTTTCANATTTTTTCTAATTCCAAGTCTAACTATTCGTGCTAGACATTTTATCTATCTTTCTACCAGAAATCCAACATTTCTTTATATTTTCCTCCCAGTCTTACTCAGCAAAGATACATAAGTTTATTTTTCCTCATGTAATATTACTTTCGCTTATTACTTATTAAATAATTATGACCATTGCATGAGTAAAAATTAAACTTACTGAAATGTTTGGTGCATAAATAAATTTATACGCAAAATTAGTAGGAAAAAATATAAATATAGACATGCAATAAATAGATTTAATTTCAATATAGATAAAGCTCAACTATCCGGATATTTGAGCTCAGAAAATTTAAATATTGCAAAATGGAAACAAAGCACAAGAAATGAATATTTAAAAAAATCCCTCTCTCTCGTTTTATTGCTTAAAGCCAAAATTTTCGCAATTCGATATTACAAAAAAATGCCACATCGTAATAAAATCCTTAATGTAATAAACAAAGATACAACAGAGTCACGGGTTACAAAATAATATAAAGACAACATGAAAATGAACCAAAATATTAAATTATAATTTTCAATTTTTGTTTCTGCATGATTTTTTTCTTCATATTTGTAGTCTACTTCATTCAAAAACAAATTTCTAACAGCTTACAAAAACACAGCTTACAGTTAGACCGAACAAAAAGCACAGCTTACACAAAACAGCATATAATTTGTCTATAGAAATAACTCCCATCGCCACGAAATCTAAGGCCGTCTGCTCTTGTGGAAACAAGAAATAGCGCATTTGAATGAGGGGTCTTCTTTCTCCCCTGACCGAGCCAAAACTTGTCTTATATAGTGACTCAACTACTTGAAATTGTTAAAACTCGCAGTCATAGTCACCGCCACTGCACCAGATAGATGGCTAGGGGAGTTCTTTACATAGACGAGCTATACAGTAAGATCATACGTAAAACTATTAATAAAAAATTTCCATACTTAATTAGTGATGAAAATAAAGGGAGATTTTTTTTAACGTTTAAACTATTGGCTTATTAAAACACTATTGAAAATTTCAACTTATCTTTAATGTAGTTTAAAAAGATTATAGTGTACTGGATAATTTATACAGCTTCACATAAGAAAGTATTTATATAGTACATGATGTACATAAATAGAAACTAAAATTAGTCACTTAAACTGTATACCAAGTTTTGCTTTAAAACATTAAATTCAAAATTAGCAATATAGAGACAGGAAAACATATTTTAAACCTTACTAACTTGTAGTATATTGCTATTTTTTTTTGACAAATTATAATATATTGTAGTACTTACAGGCAATATTAGACAACTAATGTTTAATACAAATTTTAGTTATATTTTTTATTGAATAGTCACAAATAACCTTAAATAGATGTTTGTTTATTAATTGTGAATGATAAGATTAAAAAAAAGCCTATAAATGGCAGCTTTTTTAAAATAAAAGTTAGTTTTTTTAATAAGAACCAGCTGGGGTAAAGTAAAATGTATTGCACAAAATGTAAGCGTAAAAAATTTACAAATTTTTCATATGTGACTGCTATATGTGATCAAAATTTAGCACTAAAATGCAATTAATAGAAAAATGATTTTTTCTCACTGTTTTCCTTTTAAAATTGTCCCTAAGACATCATTGAATAATTTTTGTTACTTACAAAATATGATTAAATATTACATTTCACCAAAATTTATCGCATAATACTAAAATCTCTGATGTATGGTAATTATTTTACACAAAAATGTAATTTATCGAGGACATTTTTCATGAATACAGGTTTTTCTTTTAACTTATTGTTTTAAAAATACATAAATAACAGAAATTTCAAAAAGTAAAAATTGAAAATTTTATCTTAAAATCGTTAAGTACAATAAGTTACAGCCTATTATTACTGTTCATTTTTATAAGGGAAAAAAAAGTAGATGGCTTGGTTTAATGTAGAATATTGTAAAATATTATGTAATCCTCCAAAAATCCTCTTTAAACTCAGAAGAGCTAGACACTGATATGGATAAATGATAATTGGTAGTAGCCGCTCGTCTAGGGAGGTTACTTGGAAGCAGATCAATTAAAACCTACTCGAGAATCTAATCCTGGCCTTTGTCATTTGTTAATCCCACTGTTGGTAGCATTTTATTTCATTACAAATGAGCTGTAATGTTAAAGAGCTCAGCAATTTTATTTCACTAAGGATGAGCTGTAATGTTGAATTGCTTCAATTTCGACATCAAAATTAGTTGCTTGAGGACGGACAATAAAAACCCTCTTTACCGTTGAAAAACAACCTCTTCAAATCAAATAGAAAGCTGTCTGTATAAATGCAGCTGAAAATTTAAAAGAAAAAATGAGTAAAACTTGGCATTGAAGTAACTAGAGAAAAATATAAACCATTTAACACATTTTTTTAATAACTTCTAATTTAAAAAAAAATATTTTTTAGTCTTCTGTGATAACATTGAGATACAACTTTATTAATAGTATATGAAAATATTAATGCTGATATTTTAAACGTTAAAATATAAAATACATGCATTTAATTTTTTTACTTATTCTCATATAATATCCTAAACGTGAAAATATAATATAGCAAAAAAAAAAGTAAATATTCTTTTACTTACTCTCATATAATATCCTAAACTTGAAAATATAATATAGCAAAAAAAAGTAAATATTCTAAGTTCTGGTGATACTTTGTTTTTAACAATTATCCATTAAAACAAATTTAAAATGATCAATTTCTATACATTGTAAAAATAAATGGTTTTTAAAACTAAGATGTTTATATTGTAAGATGTTATATGATATAGATGTTTTTTTTGTCTACAAAATTTGGTTTTGATGCAATACTCAATACTTTTTTCTATTTAAGATATTTAAATACTAAAATTTAATAATTATCTAAAATTATTAACAGAATAATAAAATAAAAACACTGCTGAAAATTTATGCCACATTCGATAATATTATGTTTGAGATTAATTACATGAATAATAAAGGCACGTGATTGTTGATGGAAGGATACATGAAACCACATATAAGTAAAAATTATAAAACATAATACAGGATTGCCACTCAAATCTGGAAAAAAAATTCCCAGTGTTTTCCCGGTACACATTATACACAATACATTAAGAGGAAACAGCAATTACTGTGCTTTTGTGCGAGCTATATTAGGTTAACTATATTTATTAGTTTTAATTGCTGGAAAAACAGCTGAACATACTTAAATAATGCTATAGTAAATGAAATAGTTTAGTATAGCTGAAATATCATGGTTAAATATATCCCATAGATTACGCTTTGAGTGGTCACCGTTTTTGAAAAGACAAAAATAAGAAACAAAATTTCCTTTATTTTCCCAGTTTGTAAAGAAAAAATCAAAATTCCCAGTTATTTTAGGTGATTTTTAAACTTCCTGTATTTGCCAGGTTTTCCCTGCTCTCCCTGTGGAGTGGCAACCCTGTAATATGATGCTCGTAACTGAACCAAAATTGTAACGTCTACGATAATATATTTTAAAAATGTTATAAAAATTTTTTACTTCTATGTTAACTGTCTATTTACATATTGAATGTCAATTCTCTCATCACAAAGCAAATAACATGTTCTTAAGGAAAACACGTTTCTGGGTTTGAGTTTTTAAAGGAAAAACTAACCAAAACAAGTATTAATAAGGGTGAAAAACTATAATAGGTATTCTTGAGTTAATTTGACTTACAAAGCATCACACACGAACTCTTTAATGAAATAATGTGTTGGATACTTCCACCAACAATTTAAGCCAATAATATTCGTTTACACTTGATTAAAATTTGAATAAATGCAAGAAAAAACACAAGTTTAATGAAAATGATGAATAACTTACTTCATTATCAATCAATTACAGCATTAAATGATGTACTACTTCAAAACTGCACTACTTTCCAGAAGTGGCACATGTGCATAAACAAACCATGTTTTTGACGTCATAGACAGGATTGCTTTTTAATGAAATTGAAGGGAAAAGTCAAATATTCCATGCCAATGTCTTTACTGTCATTGCAAGTAGAGATTATCCCTCATTTCTTTAATCTTGCTCAAGCTCGTTCCTCTGATTCTATAGGTTAAATCACTTAGCACGTGTTTGTCTCCATACTTTACTGTCATTTAGTGTTTAGACTCTGGGAAAGGTTGTTTATAGAGCCGAAACAGTAGTATGTTTATTTCAGAACGTAATTCTAGTATTATTTATGTTGTTTCGTTTAGTTCATATATGAAATATTTAACAATGATATTACGATATATACAAGCACGTTAAAAATTACTATCAAGCCAAACAATGATGTCCAATTCGTAGTAAAAATACTTTATTTGAAAAAATAAATAAAATATAAAACGTACCTAAATTACTGCTATCAATTCAATGCATTTACAAATAATACTATCTCGTATAATTAAGACAAAATCTATTCCAACTCCGAGTTTTCTCTAATCTCGGGACAAAATGAACGTGAATGATTTTCTCCGCATATTCATTAGATCTTGGCATTTAATAATTCCCAGCATAAATGTGCGTTACGAAACAAGAAACCAGAAATAAATGTTGACAGATAATTCAAACAATTATCGGCAGAAGAATAGCCGAATGAAACAATTCAATTTCCAACAGGTATGGTCTGGAAATAATAGTTGATGAAATATTAAATGAACTATTCCATCCAAGCGTGTCTCTTTGCCACAAAAGTGTGAGTGAGCTAAGAAATTTAATTGATTGCAATAATAGATAACGAGCTACATAGGTGGACAGTAATTGGAGAGTCTTGGACTGAAGATATGCATGATTAATGAAAAGTGTGCAATAACAAATTAAGCTTAGAGTTAAAGCTGATAAATAAAATAAATACGTAAAATATATAAATGAAATTATAAAATTTATGTTTAACTCTTTTTTTCTTCATAATTTTAAGTAATAAAACGAATATTGAATTTATTTTGAAAAATTTTTTGTAAAAATCAATAGCTACTAGACAATGTTGACTTTAAAACCAATGCTTAGATTGCGATACTATTAATTTTATGTCGTAGCTAAAAAAAGGGGGAGTGGTAACCCCCGATTTTAATGCATTTCCCATTAACAACGAAAGCGTATAAAGAAAGGTGTAAAAAATTAAAGAAAACGAGTTGAACTCGAAAGATTGCATGGCTGTTATGTAATGGTATGTACGTCGCACTAGAGCTGCACAATGGGATATTGTCGACGGTCTAGGAAGCATCCCCGAGGATGATCCGAAGACATGACATCACAACTTTGATCCAATGCAGAGGGGATGGCATCCCCGCTTCGGTAGCTCGACGGCCTGGGTGCAAAGTCGAGCACTTTACGGAAGAACAGTTAAACGAGGACAAATACCACACATCCTCGGCTAATCGCAGGCTGATCAAAGTGGTCACCTGCCCGCATACTGATCACAACCAGTGGGGTTGAACTTCCGTGATCAACAAAGAACCGTATCTTAACGATTAGTCCACAGCGGGAAGAAAGTTTGTATGGAGCGGAGCATGCGCAATAAGCACAATATAAGTAAAAATACTGGAATTATTCTTATTCACACATAATTAAATAATAATGTCAAATGTAAGATAATGAACCGTGGTGGCTCACGAGAAAGAACTCTATGAGATGGCCCAGGTTCGAATCCCAACAATGGTTGGTCGATTCGAATTCTGCTCCTGGGCCGCACCGAGCACAGTGCTGACGTAAAATATCCTTAGTAATGAATGGATCGTAGGTAAGATTTGAATCCCTTTCGCCGCCTAGCTGCCAGTGGGAGGTATTCACGGTTTTCCTCTCCATGTGACGCAAATGCGTGTTAGTTCTCCCAGAATGTCCTCGACGAAGGCTAAAATCCAGGAATTCCCTTGTCTTTTGGGTTAGGTTCAAAATTACAAGGCTACGGAGCTCAACATTGATAGCTTAAATCCTAAAGTTGAGTCGGCCGTTCAACGCCGGTTATAAAATAAAATAAAAACAAAATGTAGGGTATTAAATTTACTAAAACTTTTTTATTTATTTATTTATTTTTTACGAAAATCTAACTGTGAAACATTCACTCAAAAAGCACTATTTGAAACATAATCACTGCTTTTATCTTCTTTTAAAAGAAAAAAAAAATTTTTTTTTTAGATATTTATATTTATTTGAGTAAGTTTATTCGGCATATAATACGAAAAAAAGAGAAAGAAACAGTGAAATAAATGTTAATGACAGGAAGAGTGAAACAAAACAAAAAATTCCATTTAAAGAATATCTTTGTTTTTTTATGGTGGTTAAGCTCGCTCCTCCAACTAATAGTCCTTTTTACTTTTCATTTTTAAAGCAAAAGATCTTAAAGCTGATTAATAGCTCATTATATTTAGTTGTCAGGGAAATGAAACAAATGAGATGTCACCATTACCAACTAGATGAAAAAGTGAAAGGATGAAGATAAAAAAAATGAGAACATAAAACAAAGGCAATTCATTTTTCCCTTGTATGCCGTCGCCGAATAAATTGGAGTAAATTTCCATTTAATTTAATTGCTTTCCCTAGTTAGACTACCAAGCAACGCAATTCGAAAATGTAAATGTTGTTTTAGCCTTTTATATGCATCGTTTATTTTCGGACATAACACGATACACACAAATATTTTTCCGATTTTTTTATTTATTTTATCAAGATTAAAACTAATAATCAGTCACGCAAGCGACCATTTTTATTTGTATGTGAAAATATTACTTAAAATTGTATTAGTAACTCAGAGATCAGTTCAGGATTTTTTGCCGAGCTCCTTTTGTTGGGAATATTCAATTTTTCGAAAATAATTAGTCAAAAAACAAAGGCTCTATTTCCAGATTTATTTATCAAGATTAAAACTAACAATCAGTCACGCCATTAAGTAGCCATTTTTATTAGTACGTAAAAATACCACTTAAAATTGCATTAGTAACTAAGTAATCAATAAAGGATTTTTTGTCAAACTCCTGTAGTTGAAAGTTTGTGTATATGGAACTTTTTCAAAATTATAAAGAAAAAAAAGCAAAGGTTCGATTTTCAAAAACTTTTATAAAGGCTCTATTTCAGGGCTCGAAAAACCGCCCGTCCTCGGCGGTCAAAAATTCCCCGCGGACAACGAATTTCTCGAATCCGACGTCGCGAGGACGGCCATTTTCCCGTTAATGTTCGTGATGCATTTCCAATTCTTGTTATCCTACAAGAGTCTAGCTCCTCACTTCTAAAATGATCCTATAATCTAGCAAAATGACCCACAATACAGCAACATACTGCGCATGGTGGAATTGATGTTTTCTCTGTCTGGGACTACTGCAGCAGTTGAAAGGGGCTTTTCAGCAATGAACTTACATAAAAACACATTACATACTGGTCTTAAACAGGAAGCGTTAAACGCGATTATGAACATCTACCTAAATGGAAAACCCCTTTCAGATTTGCTTGATTGTGGAACTGGCAAAAGTCATATTTGATTCATTTAAAAAACGCAGTACCCTCCGATAAATTAACATTCCAGATAACTTAACCTTTGTCATTTAAATTAATTCATAAAAGAAATACTAGGTTACTACTAGTAACCCAGTATTTCTTTTATTACTGTATAATGTAATCCTAGTATTTGTAATCCTAGTAACTACTAATTCGTTGTGCAATTTATATAAATGTTTGTTATAACTAAGAGAAAATTATATTTTTATTTATTTCGAAGCTACGGGTTAGTTTCAAAGGAGGACGGGTACATTGCTGGTCAAGCCGTCCTGGCGGACGGATAATATTTCTGAGTTTTTTCGAGCCTGCTCTATTTCCAAAATTTTTTTATAAAGGCTCTATTTCCAGATTTATTTACCAAGATTAAAACTAACAATCAGTTACGCAAGTAGCCATTTTTATTTGTACGGAAAAATACTACTTAAAATTGCATTAGTAGCTAAGTAATCAATAAAAGATTTTTTGTCAAAATCCTGCAGTTGAAATTTTGTGTACATGGGCTTTTTAAAAATTATAAAAAAACAAACAAAGGTTCTATTTCCAAAAACTTTTATAAAGGTTCTATTTCCAAATTTTTTTTATAAAGGCTCTATTTCCAGATTTATTTACCGAGATTAAAACTAATAATCTGTCACTAAAGTAGTAACTTTTATTTGTATGAAAAAATTATACTTAAATTCCATTAGTAACTCACGGGCCAATCAAGGATTTTATGCAAATTTTTGGTAGTTAGGATTCTGTAAAAGGAGAAAAAAAATCCTCATAATATGCCCTTTTTTCCACGTTACTTTTAAAACGAAAGAATTTTTAACCACTTATTATTAGCTATATTACCGAAATTAATTTATGCCGCCGCAACTTCTATTAACTTAAATAATTTGTCTATAGTTGGCTGCTATAAAAATTGAAGTAAGTTCAGTTTATCTAGTCCATTAAAAGTTATTTTAGTTAATAATTTACATATTCATATTTACATGTGTAGTGCATGTGAATTGTCTTCTAAGTGCGAACGAAGCAAAACAAAATGAAACATCAAACAAAAACATTTTAGCAAAAAATCCATTTAAGTAATAAAATTTGTGAAAAGCCCTTTATTTGAGGCTTAGATCTTTGTGAAATGATATTTTAGTAAAGCATGAAAAGCCTTCCTCTGCACAAACTTTAACTCATGGATTAGCTATTTAAGTAACTGATAAATAAAGATTTATAATTCAATTTAGCTCTTTATTTTTTAACTATTAAAACAATATAATCGGCATACTAAAGGGCTCCTACTCCCACTGAGGCAGGCGGGACACAGTAAATATTTTCAAACTTTATTAACAAAATTTAATTAAATAGAATTGAGCATTTTGGATAAATTTTAATTGAAATAGAAATGTCTAAACTTCTAGTCACATTAAATTTGGTAAAAATTTAATTTAAAAAAATTTCTTATTAATTTTTTATTAAAATTAATTATTTCGATTTATAAAAAAGTATCTTACTTTTCCTTACAAATAAACATTCACAATTTACAAATTCTTAATTTATTTTCTATACATGGCGATGTGTTTTGTGTTTAACTTTTTATCCATGGATTATTTTTATGCGATACTGCAATTTTAAGTCCCATCGCCTTTTTTGAACACCGTTAATATATACTGTATTTTTCATTACATAACCCAAAGAAGTTATAATTATGAATAATTAATATAAATTATTAATGTTTAAACAAACTTTTTAAAGCTTTCTTTAAATTTTAACGATGACAGCTTGATGAGCGGTGAAATCAATCAAAGAAGATTTTCGCAATTCCCAGAATAAAAGTATTGAATAATTATAAAATAATTAAATTATTTGCATTCAGCAATCTACGTAAATAAAAAATAATAATTGGGCAATTCCACCATTTACGAATGTCATATTTGCCAATTTCAGAAGAAAATCGAGCAGTTCTAACAATTTTTGTAAAATTAAGCCATGGTACCATTTATAATTGCTCCGATTTTAAAAATTTATAGAAATTTAAAACTTTTTTTTAAAATTAAAAACTATCTGTAACGAAGTAATGAATTACGTCATTAACGCTTATTTTTAAATTTAAAAAAAGTTTGAACTTATTAAATAAAAGTAAAAAAGTAAGTAAAAATTGGAACAACAGTAAATGACACCAAAACTTATTTTTTAAAAAAATTTATTAGTACTTCTCGAATTTTTCAAAGGAATTAACACTAGAAAAACTTAACATTGTTGTATACCTAGAAAGACTGAAGGATCCAGTTTGGCCCTTCTCTGACTGTTTGTGTGTATACCAATTAGACGCCCTAAATCTTAAAATATACTCATGATTTTAATAAAATCATGGTATTTTATTCCGTTTGGTTAACGAAAATATTTGACATTGGCTTTTCAATTATACATATACGTTTCTTAAATAATTTAAATCTTTTTCTCTATAATCTTTTTCTATTCTTTTCTCGATAAATATTATAGATATGTTGAAATATTATTGTTTTTTAATGAAGCTGTACTTTATATATACCAAAGTGTATCTTACATCAAAACGATATGGGATTATGAAATACTTATGAAAATACCTAAAGGGGACGCTCTTGTTTTTTCCGTTATTCTAGGTATAAGGTTCTACATATACGTTTCTATAAGGCTATAATAGCACTTAACTTGGATCAAATTATGAAAAGTTAGAAATACTCGCATTTCAATAAGTTATTGTCCGAATTAAAGAGAAAAAAAAAAGGGGGAGAGGTAAATGGGGTCCCAAAAGGCATTTATAAATGATGGAATCGACGAACAGCGAAAAAATAATTTAACTGTTTTCCTTCAAAAATCTAAAATCAAATTAAATTAAATCAGGGTACGTAGCCAAATCTTTTTAAAAAAAATAAATAAATAAATAAGCACCTTTTAAGCATTCAAAAAATATTTTAAACACTTTAAAAAAATATCATAATTAGGCAGAGTGGACAAGTTTTTGACAATTGAAGGTTTTATCCGTCATGACAAAAAAAACTTTTGACATAGTTTTTGACAATAGTCAAAAACCCAAAATTTTGGCGTAGGGATAATTATTACCTATTATAAATATAAAGTATTTTTAAATTAGTTCAAAACTAAGTGAATCCTGAAATTGAGAATCTCTTGCAAAATGTAACAGAGTTGCACATCATAGGGCAAACATCCTTCCAGCTGAATCCCGCTCAGTATAGGCACATGCGGACCCGCAAGTATTTCATCAAACATGTAAAACGAATGGCGTTTTCATATGCTACGGTCCGACGGCACTCCGAAATAGATTGGGGTTGAATTAATTGTGAAAATGTTGAATAGAACTATATCATTTTGCATAATTCGTGGCGAAAATATATATGGTAAAGAAAAAATATATTTCATTTTGGGAAAGGGAAAATAAAGCACTTCTTAAAAGCACCCTATGAAAAAAAAACCTTTAAGGTCTTTTAAAAAACGAAAACCGAAAATAACCAACTTAAAGCACTTTTTGAAAACGCTACGCGCCCCGTAAATGTTTTAAGCAGTTTTTTTAAATATTTTTTTTTATTAATTTATTTACAAAACATTATTGAAAAATTGAGACATGAGAGTAAAGATGAAATTCGTGACATTTTTCTTCATCAAGCTAATTCAGGAAAAACGAGTATCTAAATCGATCGCTGATGCTATTGCGACAAAAAGAATACCAAATCAAAAATCAGAAACGGATTTCCTGTCCGGATCGAATCACAGATTGCCCACTCACTAAAGCAATACTTCACTACAGATGAATCAACACTAGTCCCACAAAAAATACCCATTGTATCAAACCTGACAAATACTGTGATTAATACATTATTCCTAGCATAAGAAATATTATGAAGAAAACGAATAACTTGAAACTTGATGGACAGCAAAAATGGTCAAACATGTTATCTATACGCATTTATTATTTATTTTTTCATTAATAAAAAGCAAATTCTTCCTTGTTTAGAAATTAGAAATATTACTTTAAAGAAATACTGTTAGAAAAATCAAAAATTAATCAGATATAACCAAAATTGTATTAATTTTATACAAATCTTTTATTATTTATACATATCGAAAATAAGATAACACATTATATCTTTTGTTTAATATGAGAAATGTATTAAAAATAAGGAGAAATGCATTTAAACATACTAAATAATTTTTGTCGATTTTAATAGGAAATCATACGGATATTGCACTCGTAATAAAATTGAAAACAGATTTACAGGAAAATGTACAGATATATTCGTATAAATGAAACGTATAAAAAATTTTCTTTTTGAATTAGTCCCTTATTATTTAGACATCAAGAAACAATTCCTAAAAGTTTTATTATTTTAAAAGAGAGTTTTACTAATTTTATTTCCCTTTCAGGATTGATTTTACTTAATAAAAACCAATGAAAATATATGAGAGAGGATGCCAGAATGAAATGCAATTCTCTAAAACGAAAACTGTGTTTTGTAACAAACAATCGTGTTTTTGTAGCGTGAAAGATGTTTAAATTATTCATACATGTAATAAAATAATTTTAAAAAAGTCTAATAGTATAATTCAATTTCTTTCCACTCTAAAAACTATAACAAAGTTCATATTTTGAAACAGTGTTACTGCAAGACGATCAGTCGAAATTGACTTTAAGCTATTTCTCGATAACCTATTAAATCAGTCCAGGTCTTTTAACCAAAACATTTAATTAGCATCAATATATACCCGATGAAAATCATGCCAGAGGCAATTTTGCATGGAAAGCTTCAAGTTTCGATTCTGAATTTTAATAGAGGGAAACGGAATTTATGTCGTTGGGAATTATTCGAAGAATTTTGTAGCAAAGTGCAGGAAATGTTTCGGTAACAAACAAAAAAAAAACAAAAAAAAAAAAAAAAAAAAAACNAAATCATGCCAGAGGCAATTTTGCATGGAAAGCTTCAAGTTTCGATTCTGAATTTTAATAGAGGGGAAAGGAATTTATGTCGTTGGGAATTATTCGAAGAATTTTGTAGCAAAGTACAGGAAATGTTTCGGTAACAAACAAAAAAAAAAGAAGAAAAAAACGTACCAAATTTGACTAAATTAAAACATTGAGAAAAAATAAAACAAATATTCAACTATGAAGTGCATAATCCGAACAAAAGGTGTAAAGATAAACATATTGATGGAAAATCTTTAATTGCTTAAAAAAATTTAAGTGAAAAAAGTCTGCAAGTTTCGAGCGCTGAAAACAAGGCGTCCACTAGCAAGATCCACCAACGCGTGAATGACGAAAACATTCTTTACGGGATTTGAAAATGAGTGGCTGTTTAAGCACTCGAAACATGTCTACTTTTTCATCTAATCAGAATATATATAAAATTATGATTTGATACTGTTATTGATTTATCAGTGGTCAATGGATAATTAAAAATTATTTTTCAATTTTTTTCAGTGCATACTCTATGAGTTCGTTAAAGAGAACTTATTTAACTAGCCTTGAGAAATGTTCTATATTCTGTTAAAGAAATCTATTGGTATTGCAATTAAACAGCTTGTGGCTGTAATTGGGTACTTGCAACTCGACAAGATGTGTAATGTTTATGACTAACCATCTGATAAATCATAAATTAGATTTAATTGGATACCTGTAAGCAAAGTGCTGAGTGTGTGTAGAATCTGATTGGCTTCTGAATCGACAAATACCACGATTTACCTACGTCACTTGCAGGGATCCAATTAAACAGCTTGTAGCTACCGATAAAGCTTTTCTTACTCTAGTAGAGCCTTTATAATGAATATCACTTACAACTACTTGCAACAATTTCGAAACATTTGCGTTTTTTAAAAGTTATAATTAAATATTATTTACCAATTATTTTTCGATATAATAATTTTCATAATTAGGAAATGAGTGATTTTTTTTTAAATCAGCG
Organism: Parasteatoda tepidariorum; assembly: GCF_043381705.1. Classification (NCBI taxonomy): domain Eukaryota; kingdom Metazoa; phylum Arthropoda; class Arachnida; order Araneae; family Theridiidae; genus Parasteatoda; species Parasteatoda tepidariorum. The sequence goes on from NC_092208.1 coordinate 52,428,963, forward strand.
TCATTCATAAGCAACGAACGATTTTTATATATCAATTTTATTTTTAAAAAGTGATTCCTTAAACATTCATAACCTCATCCGCAGTTAATTTGAATAAGAAAAGCAAACAAAATATATAAATCGATATGAAATAATTTGAATATATCATTAAACTTAAAAGCACGAATGTAAAAACACGCAATCATGTCCTTTGAAGTAATATCGATTGTAATAAATCAATTCTGTTAAAAATAATAATACAACAAGTTTTACCACCTAAAAATACATTAAAACTGTTATTACTCTCAATTGTATGATTTTCTCTCCTCCCTGACAAATCAAGTACAATTTACACACAAGACATTACAGAATAATGCTCCTCCTCCTTGTCCAAAATCCTATTAAAACGCTTTTCAACTGCAGCGTTTTAAACGTCATTTGTGTGTTGTGCAATCTACATCAATATTCGCACTCTTATTCAGAAATGAACATGACTGAAAAACTATTTTACATTTTTGAAGCAGAATTTTTATTAAACATATTTTTCATACTTTTCCCATGTATTAATATAAGTCAAAATAAATGAAAAATATTATCTTCAGCATTTTAATAATTTATGATCAAGAAATATAGCGTGAAACACCGGTGTCTTTTTCCTGTAATATTCCAAATACGGCTCACTTTCGTACGGTCATTTTTCAAACTTGCACTTAGTGTTATCTCTCTTTCGTGAGATGGTTTTACCTCGGTTCCTTCATTAAATCACTCTTAATGATGACAAGGGATTTTTTCATATATATTATTTTAATTTAGGATTCCGGATTATCTATATATTTACAATTAAATATCAACAAGTACATAAGCTACATAACATAACAATTCCGGACTATTGCTCCCTACTCGTTTCCGCATTCAATCTATAAAAATCCCTTTTCTCACCAAAAATAAGGTCTTCACTTCACCTTACTCCACCCCCAATCTAGGGGAACGACACTTCCTGTGTCCCTCAGGTCAGGGGTCAGTCAAATGCGTGGGAGAGGAATCAGAATCTTGAAACACTTATTAGCTATTATCATTAAAATTTCTGTCAATTGTTGATGAATCATCAATTGCAGATGAATTTTTTAAAATAAAGGAAAACATTTTTTCAAACTACATTTTTTGGATTTCATGTTTTAGTACAAATATAATTCCGATAATCGAACAGATTTTTTTTAATTACTATTAGACTGTTTTTTTAATTAAAAAATACCAAAATACATTTTTGTTAGTAATTAGAACCTCAGAAAAATACATATAGATAAAAGGGAAACAGGTGTCCATCGGCGTCAAAGGGTTAAGTTTAAGATTTGTAAAAATAAAAAAAAACATTTACAAAGAGAGCCAGAAGTTCTTTTTGTTATTCCATACAATCGAATCGATCAGAACAAAGAGAAAAGCATACACATTTAAATTCAAAAACTGCATAAAACACATTAAAACAATTTTTTAAATATTATGTTTTCAGGATGTTTCGACGCGAGTATTGCAAAAATAGGAAAGTTGCACAAATTAAAAAATTGCGTAAAACACATATGATTTAGTTGAATTTTTATGTTTTCAGAATGTTTCTGTTAAATTCCATGTGAGCGTTTAGAAAACCAGAGATGCAATGAAATCAGAAATCAAAAAATTGCTTAAAACACATAGAAACTGCCTCAAAATTTTCAGAGTGTTTCATTGAGTTTTATGCGAGTACTTAAAAAAAAAACTGCAGAAATGCAATAAAATCTAAATTCAAAAAACTGCGCCCAACACTTAAGAAAAGCTTTAAAATCATTACGTTTTCAAGATACGTCAATTAAATTCTATGCGACTGCTTCGAAAAAGTAAACAAGATAACCAAAAAGACGGTAGCGTACCGTTCCAGAGAAATTGAGCTATAACAACACAAACAAAATTTCTTCCAAATCAAAGAAAAATCAATATTTTATGGACGGAGTTATAAATAACGCGATTTAATAAGGATAACAAATTAGATATTTTTGTTACCCCTTTTATAGAATAGCATGTCTTGACAATATGACACGTGATTTAATAAACTGGAAAATAATCCAGAATTTCTTAGTTTAAAATAATAAAAAATAATAATGTTTAGAAGATGAACATATTCTGTGATTTACCAGACTCCAAGAAAACCAGTTGAAGTATGCAAGGTTCGTAAATATAAATCAGCCTGATTAAAATCAACAGATTTTTCTATTCATGAGAAATCAAAGGTGCAAAACTTTAAAACTTTACAAGGCATTCATCTTTATACGAAATTATCAGGGTTTTTTTAATTATTTATTTTCATATTTTTAAAGTTTACTGCAAATACATTGCTCTGTTAATAAATTCCAATTAGTTTTTTTTTTTTGTTTTTTACTGAATAACAGTAGTTTTTTAAAAGAATTTTTTCTTTTGATTTTTCAGAATGCAACTAAAGAACAAAGAGAAAATTTTATGCCGTTTTTTTCCCCATAAATTTTTCAACCAAAAAAATTTTTTTCTTCACATTTAATAGCTAAAGGCTAAAGACAATGTTAGAGAAAATGCTATCAATTCCTAATTTAAAAAACACAACCTCGTAAAGCACAGTTTATTTTAACATTACAAATATATATTTCTGACTCTTCAAATATGTACAATTTCAAAAAGAAATTATTCCATGTGACATAAAAACCTGTTTTAGGATAAATTCAGATTTTATTTTCTTACCGGGCGATATTTTCTATATTATAATGTTTTGTATGTAAGGATTAACAATTTATTTTCTCATTTTAAAAGAGGTTTAAAAAATAATTTGTGATTTGTTTATTCATCCTATTTTTTTTCTTAGATCATAGTGATACATTTCTATTTTCAATAATTTTGAGTCTTGCATTTGCATAGATTGCTTATTACTATAAAACAATTTTTAATGTATTGTTAAAGGATTTAATATAACAATTCAATTATAATCATGTTTATAAAGTTCAAATGATTGTAAAACGAAATTTCTCAATGAATCTTAAGAAAAATAAAAATTCTATTTAAATAAGATAAGATAAACCGGATTTTTTTATTTATTTATTTACAAAATCAAAAAAAAAATCACTAACTTTAATAGTATGTGCGATATCATACCCATGATATTGTTATTTTTATGAAGGTGAAATACATTGAAATCCTGGGGATTGAAATTCAAACAAATAACTTTGTTTAGATTCTTAATAATTTACTTTATGAATGTGAACGGAAATACTTCATTTGAACTAATATCCGTATGGCTGACACTGAAAAAATAAGTATACGAATCAGATAAGGCGCTTAAATTCAAACCAAGCAGTTAATAGGGAGGAAACAAAATTTTTCTGATATAATTACATATTATTACTACTCCAATTTTAATATCATTCTTACATATATATATTTTTTTATAAACGTCGTTGAACAGCCGACCCAATTTTTGCGTTTACGACTACTAATGTTCAACTTCATAGCCTTGTAATTTTGAACCCACTCCAGAAGACAAGGAAACTCCTGGATCAAGTACTGGGAAAAATTTGCCTTCGTGGAGGACTTTTTGACGAAACTAATCCGCATTTGCGTTACATGGAGTGGAAGATCACGAGAACCTCCCACGGTTACCCTGACAGCAAGGGGACTCTAACCCATAATCCGTTTACCACTGAGGACATTTCACGTCAGCACTGTGGTCAGTACAGTGCCGGATGCGGATTCATATCGACCAGACATCGCCGGGATCGAACCCCGGTTCACCTCATTGTAAGCCATCGCGGCTCAGGGGATAGAGCGTAAAAAAAAGAATTATTTAAATGAAACAACCTGAACTAAGCTAAACAAAGTGAATGAAGCTCGCATTATGGCATAAAATACCAGGATTTGCAAAAAAGCAGACCTTTTTAAAGAAGTTGTCAGTTTTTGAAAAATATTAGTTCTAATAAAAGACGGCTTTTTAGTTTTAACCGTGCTTTTTTAATTGCTTTAAACAAAAACAAACAAAAAAACACCGACACTTTTTTTTTTGGCATCGCTAAAATCTTGAAAAAATCTGGCTCTCTATAGTTTGCCTCTCGATAGTTATAGTTAAAGAAGTTGTCAGTTTTTGAAAAATATTAGTTCGAATAAAAGACGGCTTTTTAGTTTTAACCGTGCTTTTTTAATTGCTTTACACAAAAACAAACAAAAAAACACCGATAGACTTTTTTTGGCATCGCTAAAATCTTGAAAAAATCTGGCTCTCTATAGTTTGCCTCTCGATAGTTATAGTTAAAGAAGTTGTCAGTTTTTGAAAAATATTAGTTCTAATAAAAGACGGCTTTTTAGTTTTAACCGTGCTTTTTTAATTGCTTTACACAAAAACAAACAAAAAAACACCGATAGACTTTTTTTGGCATCGCTAAAATCTTGAAATAATCTGGCTCTCTATAGTTTCAGTTCAATAAATAAGAAAATTTCCTCAGATAGAAAAGTAGAACGATAGAAAAAACAAGAAACAAATAAATTGCAACAAGAAAAAAAATGGTTTAACCAATAAGAAAAGAAAAACTGACTTTAACAAGATAATCAGGTAAAAGAAAGGAGATAAAAAAAAATAGTTATAGGAGACGTAGAAATGAAATTAAAATAAATTTCCGAACATTAAGAATGGACAATAGAATTTTTAAAAATACGAAATGATTCCAGAATTCAAGGTCAGTTGAAGAGCAAAATTGAATGATTTTAACAGAAGGAAACTCTTAAGATTTTGAATAAATTTCAGTTTAAAATTGTTTTATCTTCTGTAAACAAACTAAATTTTACTGACCATATAGTTGATATCAATAGCAGATAGGTATCAATAAATTTTCCTGTCAGCGTGTTTTTGCGTAATTTGGACTAACTAAATATACCTTTTAACTTCAATTTTTTTTAAAAAAATAGTTATTATGGAAGAAGTATAAACCACTATTTTTTCCAGCCGTGGTGGCTCAGAGAATAGAATGTTTACCTTCCAATGAGGTGAGCCGGGTTCGAATCCCAGCGATGACTGGTCGATATGAATTTCGCATCCGGCTAGCACCGACCAAAGTACTGACTATAATATCCTCAGTGGTAGACGGATCATCATTTAGAGTCCCCTTACCGTCAGGCTAACCGCGGCATGTTTCCGAGGTTTTCCTCACCATGTAAAGTAAATGCGGGTTAGTTCCATCAAAATGTCCTCCACTAAGGGAAATTTCTCCCAATACTTGATTCAGGAGTTCCTTTGTCTTACAAATTCGGTTCATTATTACAAGACTACACAGTTGAATATTAGTAGTCATAAACCCAATAATTGGGCCAGCTGTTTAATGACGGTTATAAAATAAAAACCGCTATTTTTGAAAACTATGTTGTGTTTTTTTCTTCTTTTCTTTAATGTATTTGCTTATAAATAACAACTACAATTATAGATGCAATAACAACAAATGTAGAAATAATAAAAGTTTAGAGTAAAGTATGTTTTTATCGTTGTTTCTAAACTAGTAAAAATTGTTTGTGTAACGCAAAATATGTGCTAAGCAAACTGTGTTAACTCAATGTTACCGTAATTAAAAGCATCATAAAGGCACATACTTTACTTTTCACTTCTTTTTTCCCTAGCATATAATTCATACAAATTAAGTTATTACTATTCTAAATACAATAATAGTATAAACGTAACGTTTCCTTTTAATTAAAGAATTTGTGCTTTAAAACGGTTTGTTTATTTTGCAAAATTTAGTGGTGCCGCATAGCGGCGACTGTAAAATAAAACTTTATTTACATAAAAGAAATATATACAAGGATACTAGAATTGTTAATGAAGTCTTAATTTTAAATCAAATGGGTTGTAGTAGTACTTTAGTTACGTCGCACTAGAGTTGCACATTGAGCTATTGACGACGGTCTGCGAACAACACTCAGGATGACGCGAAGATATGACGTTACAATATTGATCCTCAGAAGAGAGGATGACTCCCCAACGAGGTAGTCTCGCGACCAGCGCGTGAAGTCGAGCACTTTAAGGTAGAACAGGCAAGAGGACGCCATACCATGGGAGAAATTTTTCGTCGTAAATTCTCTTTTCTTGTTGTTAACTAATTTAAAATTTAAACAGGGTGCGTAGCCAAATTATTCAACAAAAAATAAACACCTTATAAGCACTTTTCAAGTCCTCGAATAATATTTTTAAGCACTTTAAAAAAATATCATAATCAGGTAGGGTTGGAAAGTTTTGACAATTAACGATTTTATCTGGTTTTAACCGTGATGTGGGAAGAAAAAAAACATTTTGGCATTGTTTTTGACAATTGTCAAAATTTTTCAATCATGTAAATCGAATGGCGTTTTCATGCGCTACGGACTAACAATGCGGCGAAATAGATTGGGGTTGAATTAATTGTGAAAACTCTTAAAAGAACAATGTGAACAGTGTCTTTCCGCATAATTCGTAACGGAAATCAGCAGGGTAAAGGAAAAATCTCATTTTGGAAAAGGGAAAATTTAACACTTTTTAAAAATACCCATGAAAAAAGCACCTTTAAGGGCTTTTGAAAAACAAAAATTGAAAATAAGTACCTTTAAGCACTTTTCAAAAACGCTACGCACCCTGTCTAGGTTTGACTGAACTCACATTCTCTTTACTTTAAATTAGTTATGGAGTTTTATTAGTTAGAAAGAGAATTTTCAAAGATAAATTTCTCCAGCGGTATGGCATCCTCTTAACGAAAACCGTTACCGCACACCCTTAGTCCTTTCACAGGCTGATAAATATGGTTACCCAACCGCTCACTGACCGTAGCCAGTGATGCATGATCTTATGGTCATTGTCTTATCACTGTGGGACAAATGGGTGGGTTGCGATTTGCATATTTCTGCTGATTAGAGGCAAGAGTTCCAAAATAACCAAAAACATGCTTATGTAATATTGTAACGGCCCCTTTACAGAGCGAATTTTAAAAACTCCATAAAGTGTTGTTAAGAAACAGAATGTTTTTAATCTTTTACGATTTAAGGAGTAAATCACCCGTTGAATTTTTTTCTTTTTTCGAATTCGTTTGGTACACTTCGTTTTATCGAAGACCAGTAATAAATGTATAAAGATCAATAGGAGAAATACAACAGAAAAAAACTTAATGACATCGCGAGCGAAGACTGCTTCATCTGAAGAAACAGAAAAATGGTAAGCAACAACTAACGATGAAAACGGACTTCCGGAAGGATATCCTGAGCTTGGTAATATTACTTCCCAACTTCCATACAGAGTACACACACAAGAAAAGAAAGAAATCGGGCCAAGGGCAAGAGCAGAAATCGATTGCATACCCTAAGACAAATAGAAATGGACACAAAAATAATGGATACAATCCGGAAGAAGTCTTTATCGGAAGAAGCACACAGAAAAAGAGAACTTATTGAAATTTATTTCCAATAAATCAAATAGAGCTTTTTTCTGAAACATACATCAAATGAAAATAACAGAGAACCTGTCTGTATATTTGGCGGAAAGAAAATTTGATTTAAATGTCGCGGCAAACAGTTCCTTTATAGGTTTTTAAACTTTTTCAAATTAAGGCATACTTACAAAAATTAAAATTGTTTCACAACTGATATCCTCCTCAGTAATTTACTTTTTAGGTATGCATATTACCGTTAGAGTTCAAAAGCAGTTAATCAGCAGTTAAAGTGTGCTTTCCGTATCGTTAAAAGTACAAAAGTATGTTTTTGTCATACTATCAAATTTGTTGATTGTTTTATTCTATTGACTTGATTCTTTAGGTATCCGAATATTAATAAAGACATGTTAACTTTTTTAATTGCAATATAATTTTAAACAGTTTAATTCGTTGAATTATATTTTTTCAAGTGATTGATTATATGATTTAACGTATTGATTATTTGGTTATACGAGCAGCAACCTGATTTTTTTAGGTGCAGAATATAACTAAAAATACAAAATCGATATTTTAATATGGATATAAAGAAATTATCTGCCTTTTCCTTTGGTGTGAAAAAATATTAAAACTAAATTTTTTGTAAATAATTTTGGTAGGGCCCTTCAGCCATCCCGGGCCAATCGTTTCTCTCAATCCTTCCCCCCCTCCTGACTACGGGGTCTTTACTACACTGGTGGACAAAATTAAGACAATATCAGAATTGGACACAGCTTCAATGGGCTACACCGATGAGTCCAGATTCAGTCTACAACCTGATTCTGGACGGTTATTGATATGGAGGGAACCTGGAACCCGATACCATCCCAGCAACATTATCGAAAGGGACCACTATGCTGGTGGAGGACTCATGGTTTGGGCAGGGATCATGCAAGATACCCGCACACCGCTCCATGTGTTTGACAATGGTTCCGTGAATGCCCAGAGGTACAGGCAGGAGGTCCTAGAGCCCTATGTGCGTCTTTTCAGGGGCGCTGTTGAATGTCTTAGAGATAAGC